>NC_069500.1:92685759-92710759 GCF_027579735.1 Bombina bombina | reverse complement strand
TTTTTCGCTTAATGTGTTTCCTATTACTTTTTTTTAATAGCTCCCGAGTATAAAATGTATGATATTTGCTTTTTTAAGGCTTATTTGTGTATATGAATTAGCTGATTTTGTGTTTTGAAGCCACAACCTAATAAAATGGGTTGAGCTTGTAGGTATAATAAGATCTCATTACTTTATCACATTGTGTACATATATTTAATTCTTTATCTTATATCTGCCCGTAAACCAATCATCAATACTTGGAGAGAACAATGGAATTTTTTTTCTACCTTATCTCTTCTATAACCCACTGGGAGTGTAATTTCTTCTACTGGCTGTGTTAACACAGCTTGGCCTTGAGGCCAAAAACTTTCAGGATGGGATGGGATACCACAGGGTAAATCAACTATTTAAAATGCCAATATAAGGGTAATTTAAATACTTGTAAACAATTTAATACACTCCAGCAGGTAAAGTGGATCATTTGGACCAAATTAAAGGGGAGAATGTTTTTGAGTAAACTGTCCCTTTAAAAGCTACCCGATTAACCTCTTCACTGCTGTAAACTGTCCCTTTAAAAGCTACCTGATTAACCTCTTTACTGCTGGTAATTTCAGAAGTGTGTTGCACAGCTACAGTAAGCTGCCTTCTAATTGCCAAAAACAATGGCAAAGCCATGGATGTCTGCTGTCTTTGAACATAGGGGAACCCAGAGAATCTCTTTCAGCTACAAATAGAATCAGGGATGGTTAAAGAGATTGAGGGCAGCCAACAGGAGCAAAGCAAGGTAAAGACTGAGGAGGAAGCATGGAGGTGCAGACAAATATAAGTTTACTGACTGGAACAGCAGAACTACTATAGGAAGCTGTAAAATCTGAGACAGAGAGAAAAAAAATCTATAAAAATAAACCTTACCTTAATGTGTGAAGTATCAGCATGATACTATACATCAGCCACAGAAGCACGTCACTTCCCTCTCACTCTGCACTAGACAATGCTGCATGGGGGAGGGGCGTGTGTGCACTTATTCTTCCCACTGACACCTTTCTACAAAGCACTGTTCCCCTAACAAACTTCAGTTAGTTGATCTGAGGACCACAACAAAAAGAGCAGGGCTAAGGGGATAAGCAGACTGGATGCTGTCTGTCCAAGGCTGCATGGATACAGTGTAACATGAGTCACACAGCCTCAAGTCTGAAGAGAGCAGTGTCTGCAGCTGCACAGATGTTCAAATCCTCACATGCCTTCGGCTCCAGCTTTCTGCTGCATGCACCTACAGTCAGCCTTACCCTGAACAATCCTCACCACCAGAGCAGTTACCTGGTAACAGTAGTAACCCCAGCAGGAACTTTTCAAATGCAGCGGGATTGGCTGTATGCGGAGTTAGGGCTTAGCATTGAGTGCTGCACAGTGCACACCTGAAACAGCACATGGCACTAGCTTGGCATTCTTAAAAGAACGAATCCTTGTTTCCCCCCAGGCTGTGATGTTTATGCAAAGGGACTGAACGCCCGGGGGGTAAACAAGGATTCGTTCTTTTAAGAATCGTCATCTGTCAATAAATTTGTCAAAATGCCGGGCGGGAGAGATGCACTTATCATCAGAGCGCTCTAAAGGTAAAAATTTAAAAAAATAAGGAAATATAAAAAAATTGAATTAAACCCATTCTCATTTTGCAAAGTGTATCCAATGTCGTGGGGCAGTTGCGTGAAGTTGACCTTCACTTTAAAGTAAAATTTAAACATTCATGATTTAGATATAGCATACAATTTTAAACAAATTTGCAATTTACTTATATGATCAAATTTGCTTTGTTTTCTTGGTATTTTATGTTGAAGAGTAAATCTAGGTAGGTTGATAGGAGCTCATAAACCTGCATGAGTCTTTAGCATTCTATGGCAGCAGTGTATGTAGCTATATATACTATTGCTATAAACAATGTTGCAAGCACTACTACCAGATGGATAAAGACACATGTACGCTCCCAAGCTCACACAGGATTATTTTTTAACAAAGGATATCAAGAGAACTAAGCAAGTCTGATAATAGAAGTACATTTAAAAGGTGTTTAAAATATCATGCTCTATCTAATCAATTTAAGTTTAATTTTTACTTTACTGTGCCTTTTAAAGGGACAGTATACACCAATTTTCATATAACTGCATGTAATAGACACTACTATAAAGAATAATATGCACAGATACTGATATAAAAAATCCAGTATAAAACCTTTTAAAAACATACTTAGAAGCTCCCAATTTAGCACTGTTGATGGGTTAGGCTGGGACACCCACTGAAAGGAGCTGAGAGCAGACCCCCCACCTCCCCTGCATATGAAAAGACCCTTTACACAAACAGAAGCAGTCTGAAGTCTGTATACATCAGTAAACATCTAAAACTTTGGGGCTTGGTTAGGAGTTTGAAAATCAGCACAATGTTATTTAAAAATAAGCAAACCTATACATTGTTACAAAAACACACCCAGATGGGCTATATAAATAGATCTACAAAATATTTATGCAAAGAAAAATCTAGTGTACAATGTCCCTTTAAGCTTATATTTTAGCAGGAAATATGGGGAAACTCCACGGTACGGCTGGTTCTAATCTGCCATAAAAATCTGTGTTTCTTTGTTCTGTTTTATATCATGATCAAGGATGTGCCTGTATTAAAATTGAGCTCTGGCCCAGAAACCTCTCTGGATTATTAAAACTGCAAAATAATTAACCAGATATAACTTTAAAAACTGTAGTTAATTAAGCTGTTCAGGAAATACCCAGCACCTGCATTGCGTTGTTTTAGGAACTTAAGCAGGCACTAGGGAAAGCTTTAAAATGCGATATTAAGAACTATTTATGTTTTTGTAGGGTCTGAGTAGAACAGAATTTGGCAGCGTAGACTAGCAACAAAAGGTGTCTGAGAGCACAGACTCTGGTTATAAGCGTTGTCAGACAGAATCAAATACAGGGTGGTCAGGAAAGAGCTGCACGGTATATTAATTTGCTGTGTGTGAGCCTTTAGAGGCATTTAGAAATTAGCAGAATGAAAATTTCAGAAGTCCGGTGTGTTTTACCTGATAGTTTATTCCATATATCCTGATTGCTGGTACAGGTTACTGCAACTCATTGTGGGCAGTAAATACTGAAGACTAGCATAATCAACAAAAATGCATAATAACAAGACAGTGCAAAGGCAATTAATCTAAATTTCACATGAAAAGTGGATTTTTTTTCTGACATATTTCAAAGCTATTTTTATTATCCTTTCTCCGGCATCAGGTGACAGCCATTAGCCAATCACAAAATATATATGCTGTGGATTCTTCCACATGCTCAGTAGGAATGGGTGCCTCAGAAAGTGTGCATATAAAAATATTGTGCCCTTTATGATAATGGAAGTGAAATGGAAATGTTCAAAATTTGGTTCTGAATCATGAAAGTTTAATTTTGACTCTTGTTCTTTTAATTCGAAGGGACATAGAAGTAATTTTTTTTTATATGCACATATCATTTGCCAGCAGTTAAAGGGACAGTAAATTCAAAATTCAACTTTTGTGATGATTTAGATAGAGCATGCAATAACTAAATTACTTTCTAATTTACTACTTCAAATTTGATTTGTTCTATTGGCATCTATTGTTGAAGAGTAAACCTCCATAGGTTCAGGGGCATGCACGTGTCATTGGCACTGTATGACAGCATATTTTGAATTCTGAGTTAATTTTTCACTAGACTGTCCTTTTAAATTTAATGTGGTGAACATAATTCCTTTGGTCTTTTAACTTAGCTGATGATGGACAACCAGTTTCTAATGCATGGTCTCACCAGACATCAAAGGATTTTTTTACTTATCATTTGTTGGCCAGTAAAACATGCAAACTTTAATTTATGTTAGATGGTGTGCATTTAATTTGTTAGATGGTGTGCACATGTTTAAAGGGAAACAAAATATGACATGCTTTATTGGGTTAAAAGAAACACATTGTGAAGGCTTTGTTTTCCTGCTGTAGAGGACAGCATGAAGGTGGGCAGGATAAGAAGCTTGTGTCACCCTTGTACCATTGCCTCATGTGATGCAAAATCCATCACTGTCAGCTTATTGTTTTGTTTGTTCTGGTGCTTGCTGTTATCTGGAGGGATTGCTTACATTAATCCATGCAAATTTGGCAGTTTTTTTCCTGGAAACACAAATCTAATAAATTACACGCTGTTCAAATGTGGTAGACTATGCTTAGGGTAATTATGTGTACATTTTAATTAAGAAAATAAATGAAGAAAAAAATAAGACACTGTTCCAAACTCTTGATATGATTATTGTGATTTATTTACCACGTGGCAAGAATTGCTGCAATAAGATTGCATGGAAGACTTATGCCAAACACAATTTATCCCTTGAATTTATAGTAAAGTGTTGCAACCCTCTCTGCTCTATCTCTGATTTGAGGGTACTTCCAGTCCCCGCTGGGTTTACAGTTTTTTTTTTTTACATTAGAACAATTGTTTGCACTCAGGATATTAGTTGTTCCAAGCTTAAAATCCAACTTTGTTCTTAAATAATAAAAATGTGAATTCAAGGGTGATCCCCAAACATATGACACGTTTTGCACTTAGTCAAAGATGCTGTATAACTGGGCTTTAGAAGATCATATGGGCCAGGAAGAGAGTGCTCCTAAAATGTTACTCCTTGCTGCTTACTTTTAGGTTTATTATGTGTGTGTATATATATATATATATATATATATATATATATATATATATATATATATATGTATATATATATATATATATATATATGTATATATATATATGTGTATATATATATATATATATATATATATATATATATATATATATATATATATATATATATATATATATATATATATATATATATAAATTTCCTATGACATGGAGAGTACACAACGTAATTCCAATTACTAGTGCACCCCAGCAAAGCTGTTTAGTGTAACTTCCCTTACCCTAGTCTTTCTCTTTGCCTCTGTCAATAGCGGTTGAGCGAAGTTGATGTTTGAATATATTTAATCCTTTTATGGTTATATTTCCCTGCAAATGTACAGATTGGAAGCTCACCAAAATGCCAAAGTTGATTCTTTTATTCTTAGAGAAGCAAAGTCAAACAGCCACCACTCCCTGGGGCTCGCACCATTGGTGTCTGTGCTGGATATTGCTGGACTTTATTATTATATTTCCATGCAAGCAAGGATTGAGGTCTAGCTGTGTCCACGTCAATCTCTTGAGTAAGAGTAGTGGTGGCTTTTAGCAGTTAGAAGGCGGTGAGGTAGTCTTTCCTTTTACTTCTAACAATTTTGCTACCCCTTTGTAGAAAGCCAGGGTTGGTTACTCTGCTCTTTCTTATACTACAGGTCCATGACAGGGAGCGCAGTGCCTGTCACACCTATGTAGATGCTTTCTGCCCTGCAGCCGGATCCAAAGGTGACTCTTCCTTCTAGGTTAAGAAGGACAGCACTTCAGAGGTTAGCCCTCTAGTGGATCACGTTATGGGACATAGTTACCCTATTGTCTTAGGGGTACAGTGTTGGGGCAGCTTTTATTGGGGGTCAATAGATCCTAAAGTAATAATTTGCACTTTATTGATATGAGGACAAAAGTGAGACTTAAGGGGGTTACTTTCTCTAATTCTTGGCAGAGTGTATTGCATACTGTTCCCTTATAAGGTCTTGGAACATACGTGGGAGGCAGATTATACTTGTGCTGAATTTATACCATCTTAAAACTACAGAGAGGGCCGACTGCTTTTAAACTTAATGCAGCCATTTGTTATTTTGCGCTCTTATGTGTGGCGCAGTTAGTTTTCCCGGCTGCTCACGTGACGTCCACACTTCCGGTTTTTACGGAGCGGACCTTCATGAACACAGAGTGTCGGATTGAAGCTGATGAGGAGAGGTGTCGGCTTAGTTATCTTGCCGATCGGAGTGACTCCAGTTGAGAATAATTTAGCTGACAGTTCACAGCTTCTTCTTCTTACTAGTGGGGTTATCTCTCTGGTCCGGTAGAAAAAATAATTCTGTATTTTTTATTTTTGTTCATCAATCTTGTTATTACTAGTGGGATCTGTCATTTTGAGCTATGGACTCAGCACAGGATCAGCCCATCTCTCTGGATAAATGTTTGCATTGGTAGGGCAATCTGATTCTCTAAACATAGCAGTTTTGTTCCTCATGTTTAGCAAAAACGTTAAAATCTAAAGAAAACTTATTTTGAGCCAAGTGTCTCTCGGGATATTGGTGTGCGTGATATGCCTCAGCTTTCTTCTCAAATGTCCCAAGCCTTAATTGTTTCTCATACTGTGCCTTCTGTGTCCTCTCAACCACCTGGGGGTGTTTATTTACCTGGGGATTTTGCCGCTCAGATTACTTCAGCAGTATCTGTGGCTTTATCTGCTTTCCCTTCTTCGGGGAAATCTAAATATTTGCCTGCTAGTAAGGTTTCTGACCCCTCTAAGTTGGTGTTAGTCAATTTTTCTTAATTGGCTGATGAAAATACTTCAGTAGCTTCTGAGGGTGAAATCTCAGACTCTGACACTTTAGCAGAAAAATCTTCAGAATCTGAAGAAGTAAATTTTAGATTTAAACTTTAACACCTCCGGTTACTACTGAAGGAGGTTCTAGCTACTTTGGATGACTCTGAACCTTTGGTTTCTGTCAACCCTACTAAGTCTTCTAACCTGGATAGAGTTTATGATTCTCCATCTTATGAGGAGGTTTTTCCTGTTCCAAGGAAGAGATCTGAAATTATAGCTCAGGAATGGAATAAGCCCGGGGTTCCTTTTTCCCCTTCCCCTGTTTTTAAAAAGATGTTTCCTGTTGCAGACTCTATTCGTGACTCATGGTGCACTGTGTTTAAGGTAGAAGGCGCTATTTCTACTCTTGCTAAGAGAACTACCATTCCTATTGAGGATAGTTGCTCTTTTATGGATCCAATGGAAAAGAAACTAGAGGCTTACTTAAAAAAGATGTATATCAATCTAGGATTACAGTGGCAACCTGCAGCAAGTATTGCCATGGTTGTTGGAGCAGCATCTTATTGGTGCGATGCCTTGTCTGATCTTATTTCTGAGGAAACTACGTAAGAGGAAATCCAAGATAGGATCAAAGCTCTTAAATTGGCCAATACCTTTATCTGTGATGCCAGTATGCAAATTATTAGACTGGGAGCTAAGATGTCTAGCTTCACTGTGCTAGCCTGCAGGGCTCTGTGGTTAAAATCTTTGTCAGCTGATGTTTCTTCAAAGTCCAAGCTTTTAGCTTTACCTTATAAGGGTAAAACTCTGTTTGGACCTGGTCTGGCAGAAATCATTTCAGAGATTACGGGTGGAAAGGGATCTTTCCTACCTCAGAACAAGAAGAATAGACCTAAGGGTCGACAAACTTCTAATTTTTGCTCCTTTCGCAACTTTAAGGGGCAAAAGTCCTCCTCTTCCTCTTCTAAACCAGACAAATCCAGGTCCACTTGGAAATCCAGTCAGCCTTGGAACAAGGGAAAGCAAAGCAAAAAGCACTCTGCTGACTCTAAATCAGGATGAATGGTCCACCCCGATCCGATTTTGCCAACAGGCATGGATACGCGATGTCCCAGATCCATGGGCTGTGGACATAGTATCCCAGGGTTACAAATAGGATTTAAGTCTTGCCCTCCTAGAGGCAGATTTCTCCTGTCAAGATTATCCTCAAACCAGGTAAAGAGGGAGGCCTTCTTAAATTGCGTAAAGGACCTATCCTCCCTGGGAGTTATTGTACCAGTCCCTCTAAAGGAACAAGGTCTAGGATTCTATTCAAATCTATATGTGGTTCCCAAAAAAGGAGGGAACTTTTCGTCCCATCCTAGATTTAAAGTGTCTCAACAAGTTTCTAAGGGTCCCGACCTTTAAGATGGAAACTATTCGTTTCATTCTTTCCTTGGTCCAGTAAGGTTAGTTCATGACGACCATAGACCTGAAGGACGCGTACTTACATGTTCCCATTCACAGGGATCATCACCAGTTTCTAAGATTTGCCTTTCTGGACAAGCATTTCCAGTTTATTGCCCTTCCATTTGGTCTTGCCATGGCTCCCAGAGTTTTCACAAAGGTCCCGAGAGCATTATTAGCAGTGATCAGATCCCAGGGAATTGCAGTGGCGCCTTATCTAGACAACATCTTGGTTCAGGCATCATCTTTTCAACTAGCAAGATCTCATACAGAGATGTTGTTGTCTTTTCTACGTTCCCACAGGTGGAAAGTGAATCTGGAAAAGAGTTCTCTAGTTCCTTCTATAAGAGTGGGTTTCCTATTTATGTTATCTCTTCCTCCTTGGAGGTTACCACTGAGGAAGGACCTTCTAATTCAGGGTCCTTTCCTCCATCCAAATCTGGATTCTCTAAAGCTGAACGCCTAGTTCTGTCTAGACATGTTTTTTTCTGAAGCAGTCATTGATACTATGCTTCAGGCTGGCAAACCTGTTACTTGTAAGATTTCCCATAAGATATGACGTAAATAGCTTTGTTGGTGCGAATCTAAAGGTTTCTCCTGGAGCCAGGTGAGAATTCCCTGTATTTTATCTTTCCTTCAGGATGGCCTGGAGAAAGGTTTGTCAGTCAGTACTCTGAAGGGTTAGATTTCCACATTATCTATCCTTTTGCACAAACGTCTGGCAGACTTACTAGATGTTTAAGCTTTTGTACAGGCCCTGGTCAGAATCAGGCCTGTGTTTAAGTCTGTTGCTCCTCCTTGGAGCCTTAATCTTGTTCTTAAAGTCTTGCAGCAGGCTCCATTTGAGCCAATGCATGTTGTTGATATAAAATTGTTATCTTGGAAGGTTTTGTTTCTCCTTGCTATTTCTTACGCTCAGAGTTTCTGAGCTTTCATCTCTGCAGTGTGATTCCCCGTACCTTTTATCTTTCATGCAGATAAGGTGGTCCTTCATACTAAATTGGGGTTTCTCCCTAAGTTGGTGTCAGATCGAAACATTAAAGGGACAGTCAACACCAGAATTTTTGTTGGTTTAAAAGATAGATAATCCCTTAATTACCAATTCCCCAGTTTTGCATAAACAACACAGTTATAATTATACACTCTGTAATTACCTTGTATCTAAGCCTCAGCAGACTGCCCCCTTATTTCATTTCTTTTGACAGACTTGCATTTTAGCCAATCAGAGCTGTCTCCATGGTAAATTCACATGCATGAGCTCAATGTTATCTATATGAAACATGTGAACTAATACCCTCTAGTGGTGAAAAACTATCAATATGCATTTAGATTAGAGGCGGACTTCAAGGTCTAAGAAATTAGCATATGAATCTCCTAGGTTTAGCTTTCAACTAAGAATGCCAAGAGAACAAAGCAAAATTGGTGATAAAAGTAAATTGGAAAGTTGTTTAACCCCTTAACGACCAAGGACGTACGCCACACGTCCTCAAAAAAAATACAGTTAATGACCGAGGACGTGTGGCGTACGTCCTTGGTCTGGAAAGCAGCTGGAAGCGATCCTGCTCGCTTCCAGCTGCTTTCCGGTTATTGCAGTGATGCCTCGATATGGAGGCATCCTGCAATAACCCCCCTTGGCCATCCGATGCAGAGAGAGCCACTCTGTGGCCCTCTCTGCACCGGACATCGGTGGCCGGTATCGTTGGCGGGTGGGAGCTTACGTGGGAGGCGGGTGGGCGGCCATCGATGCTGTGTGTGGAGTGGAGGGGGGCAGGATCGGGGGCGGGACCTACGGGGGCACGCACGGGAGCGCGCGCGTGCACGGGGGGGGTGTTGGGCGGGCGCGTGCACGGGCGGGAGCGGGTGGGAACCGCTACACTACAGAAAAAAAAAAGTTCAAAGTAAAAAAATAAAAATAAATTTTCAGTATTATAAATCTAATCTAAGGGATCTGGAAGGGGTTGGGGGTTGGTCTTGGTGGGGGGGGGGGCTACACTACAGAAAAGGGATTTTTTTTAAAGAAAAGCCACATTTTTTACAAAACTGGGTACTGGCAGACAGCTGCCAGTACCCAAGATGGCGCCCATTAAGGCAGAGGGGAAGGGTTAGAGAGCTGTTTGGTGGGGGATCAGCGAGGTTGGGGTCTAAGGGGGGATCCTACACATCAGCATATGTAAATATGCTTCTTTTTTTTTTTTTTAAAAAAAAAAGGGCCAAATACCTTTTATTTTAGTACTGGCAGAGTTTCAGCCAGTACTTAAGATGGCGGGGACAATTGTGGGGTGGGGGAGGGAAGAGAGCCGTTTGGGAGGGATCAGGGGGTCTGATGTTTCAGGTGGGAGGCTGAGCTCTACACTAAAGATAAAATTAACCCTGCAAGCTCCCTACAAGCTACATAATTAACCCCTTCACTGCTAGCCATAATACACGTGTGATGCGCAGCAGCATTTAGAGGCCTTCTAATTACCAAAAAGCAATGCCAAAGCCATATATGTCTGCTATTTCTGAACAAAGGGGATCCCAGAGAAGCATTTACAACCATTTGTGCCATAATTGCACAAGCTGTTTGTAAATAATTTCAGTGAGAAACCTAAAATTGAGAAAAATTTAACGTTTTTTTTAATTTGATCGCATTTGGTGGTGAAATGGTGGCATGAAATATACCAAAATTGGCCTAGATCAATACTTGGGGTTTTCTACTACACTACACTAAAGCTAAAACTACCCCAAAAAGCTCCCTACATGCTCCCTAATTAATCCCTTCACTGCTGGGCATAATACACGTGTGGTGCGCAGTGGCATTTAGCTGCCTTCTAATTACCAAAAAGCAACGCCAAAGTCATATATGTCTGCTATTTCTGAACAAAGGGGATCCCAGAGAAGAATTTACAACCATTTATGCCATAATTGCACAAGCTGTTTGTAAATAATTTCAGTGAGAAACCAAAAGTTTGTGAAAAAATTTGTGAAAAGTGAACGATTTTTTGTATTTGATTGCATTTGGCGGTGAAATGGTGGCATGAAATATACCAAAATGGGCCTAGATCAATACTTTGGGTTGTCTACTAAAATAAAATATATACATGTCAATGGATATTCAGAGATTCCTGAAAGATATCAGTGTTCTAATGTAACTAGCGCTAATTTTGAAAAGAAATGGTTTGGAAATAGCAAAGTGCTACTTGTATTTATGGCCCTATAGTTTACAAAAAAAGCAAAAAACATGTAAACATTGGGTATTTCTAAAATCAGGGCAAAATTTTGAAACTATTTAGCATGGGTGTTTTTTGGTGGTTGTAGATGTGTAACAGATTTTGGGGGTCAAAGTTAGAAAAAGTGTGTTTTTTTCCATTTTTTCCTCATATTTTATAATTTTTTTTATAGTAAAAACGGTATATAATATGTGTGGGTACAGTAAAAGAGTAAGAGGAAAATTACAGCTTAACACAAACATCTCAAAAATGTAAAAATAGCCTTGGTCCCAAACGGACAGAAAATGGAAAAGTGCTGTGGTCATTAAGGGGTTAAAATTACATGCCCTATTTCAAACATGAAAGTTTTTTTTGGACTTGATTGTCCCTTTTAATCAGGAAAGTGTTGTTCCTTCTTTTTGTCCTAATCCTCCTCCTCATAAGGAACGTCTTTTGCATAACTTGGATGTTGTGTACGCTTACTTACAAGTTGTTTTCTCTGGAAAACGTAAGGGTCAGAAGGCCACTTCTACTCTTTCTCTCTGGTTGAGAAGTTTGATTCGTTTTGCTTATGAGACTGCTGGACAGCAGCCTCCTGAGAGAATTACGGCTCATTCCACTAGGGCTGTCTCCTCTTCTTGGGCTTTCAAAAATTAAGCTTCTGTGGATTTGCATGGCGGCAACATGGCGGCAACATGGTCCTCTTTGCATACTTTTTCCAAATTCTTCAAATTTGATACTTTTGCCTCGGCTGAGGCCAGTTTTGGGAGAAAGGTTCTTCAAGCGGTGGTGCCTTCTGTTTAGGTCCGCCTGCCTTTTTTTCTCCCTCCCTGCTCATTCAGAGTCCTTCAGCTTGGGTATTGGTTCCCACTAGTAATTGGAATGACGTTGTGAACTCTCCATGTCATAGGAAAGAAAACAAAATGTATGCTTACCTGATAAATTTCTTTCTTTCCAGACATGGAGAGTCCACGACCCGCCCTCTTTTTGATTAATATTCATCAGTTTTTTTGAGTAAACCTTAGGCACCTTTTCACCCTTGTGTTTCTTCTTTTTCCATTTTCCTTTGGGTGAATGACTGGGGATTATGGGTAAGGGAAGTTACATTTAACAGCTTTGCTGGGGTGCTCTTTGCCTCCTCCTGCTGATCAGGTGTTGAATATCCCACTACTAATTGGAATGACGACGTGGACCTTCCATGTCCGGAAATAAATTTATCAGGTCAAATATATAGAATTAATAGCTCTGGGCAATATGCTGTTACATATAAGAGGGATATATTTAGCACATAGTAAGAAGGGTACCTTTTTTGTTTATTGGGAAGGTGGGTTACCCTGCAAACTTAGCCATTGGCCAGGAGGAGAGGGCTCTAGTAACCAATCACTAGTTAGGATAGCATATAAAAAATTAGCATAACATGAAGGGTCTCTATACTGTCTATGAGTAAGGCTCCATAGGAGCTGAAACGCGTTGGACTGTGCCCATTATAGCCCTCCTATCAGCCCCACCATCATAGCCCTATCTACCCTTTGAGCAATCGCTGTTTTTTATATTTTTACTTTTATCTGGATATTGAATAAAGTGGATTTGTGTGTATATATACACTCACTGGCCACTTTATTAGGTACACCTTGCTAGTGGCGGGTTGGACCCCCTTTTCCTTCAGAACTGCCTTAATTCTATGTGGTATAGATTCAACAAGATGTTGGAAACATTCTTTAGAGATTTTGGTCCATATTGACAGGATATCATCACGCAGTTGCTGCAGATTTGCATGATGTGAATCTCCCTTTCCACCACATCCCAAAGGTGCTCTATTAGATTAATATCTGGTGACTGTGGAGGTCATTGGAGTAGCGTGAACTCATTGTCCTGTTTAAGAAACAAGTTGGAGATGATTTGAGCCTTGTGACATAGTGCATTATCATACTGGAAGTAGCCATCAGAAGATGGGTACACTTTAGTCATAAAGGGATGGACATGGTCCGCAACAGTACTCGAGTAGGACGTGGCATTTAAACAATGCTCAATTGGTACTAAGGGACCCAAAGTGTGCCAAGGAAATATCCCCCACACCATTACACCACAAGCAGCCTAAACCGTTGATACAAGGCAGGATGGATCCATGCTTTCATGTTGTTTACGCCAAATTCGGACCCTACCATCTGAATGTTGCTGCTGAAATCAAGACTCATCAGTCCAGGCAATGTTTTTCCAATCTTCTATTGTCAAATTTTGGTGAGCATGTGCAAATTGTAGCCTCCGTTTCCTGTTCTTAGCTGACAGGACTGGCACCTGGTGTGGTCTTCTGTTGCTGTAGCCCATCTTCTTCAAGGTTCGACGTGTTGTGCATTCAGAGATGGTATTCTGCATACCTTGGTTGTAACAAGTGGTTATTTGAGTTACTGCAGCCTTTCTATCAACTCGAACCATTCTCCTCTGACATCAAAAAGGCATTGTTGTCCATACAACTGCGGCTCACAGGATATTTTTTCTTTTTCAGACCATTCTCTGTAAACCCTAGAGATGATTGTGCGTTTTCTGTTCTTAGCTGACAGGACTGGCACCTTGTGTGGTCTTCTGTTGCTGTAGCCAATCGGCTTCATGGTTCGACGTGTCGTGTGCAGAGCCAGCGCTAGTGCAAGGCAACATAGGCAGGCGCCTTCCGCAGGGGGGTGCCGAGAGCGGGAGGTTAATCTGCCTAAATTGTGCCTTGTGAGGGAAAATCTACTGTGTAGTAAAGGTAATGCTACAGTGGCTCAGGCTGCCTGCACTGCGCATACAGCATTAAGCTGAGCCTGAAGCAAGCAACAAGCTGTGCGGTGTAGGGCTTGCGGTTGCGGCGCTAAACCTGCCTATCTGGACTGTGCGCCTCAGTGACGTGTGGAGTCACTCACTGCTGTCTGCTGTTGTCTGACAGTTGAGCAGGAAAACGTGAGGGGGATGTGGCTGTCTTGTAACAGAAACGGCTGGCAGCGGCGCCCACCTGACAGTGAGACAGACTGTGACCGGTCCGGTACCTTCAAAGTGTGTGTTTGGACCGAACTTCTGAAGAGGTAGGAGGGGTAACTTGGAAGGCAGGGCAGAGAGTGCAGACTAAAATGGGATCGCCATAAAGAATTGGTAGCCGTGCGTGCTGCCCGAACACATGACAGCACAGTGCTGTGTGAGTGACACAGCCTCAGGGGCCAATGGTGAAAGTTTGGCTTGGCAATTGGACCCGCTAAACACTATGGCAGTGAGTGGGAAGGAGGGAGAGGGGGATCCTATGTTGTGTGGATCCAAGCTTAGAAAAGCATCTGGGAGGGGGTATGGATGGTAATGAGGGGGGTGCAGCTACACTACAGAAAAACAACGTGTTTTTTTTAATCTATTTTCTATTTAAAAACAAAACAAAACCATAATTTGCATATTTTTCACTTTATTTACTGAATGGTAGACTTTTGAGGTGGGTACAAAAGAAGCATAAATGCCTTGAGGATTGACATGATCTTGCATATAGTACTGGAAGAAGGAAAAAAATTACATTAGAACAAAAGCTGATCCAGTCTCTTATCCATCATTCCTCTGCATTGATTTTTTGCATTGATTTTTAATATTAATAGGGGATTGTGTGATATTCCCTTTCAACAAGTATCAATTGAATCTCATTGCTCGCTATCCCTAAAGACTTTAGCAGAATATGGTCTGAAATATGTTGAGATTATGAATTGAGCAGAAAAATTTGGACAAATTATAGTAATTGTCTATACTAATAAAAAAATATATAGTTTTGATAGGTAAATATAAAAAAGGATGTATTTATGTTTAAATGGAGTGATAGCAAAAATGCTAAAAAAGTTTTAGTCCGAAATTCCTGGTCCGTTAAGAGGGTAAACATTGGGCATTTCTAAACTCAGGACAAAATTTAGAAACTATTTAGCATTGGTGTTTTTTGGTGGTTGTCAATGTGTAACAGATTTTGGGGTGAAAGTTAGAAAAATTGTGTTTTTTTTTTTTTTCTTTCAATTTTTTCATCATATTTTTTATAGTAAATGAAAATAATGGTATATTTAGAAATTCCATTTAATGGCGAAAAAAACTGTATATAATATGTGTGGGTACAGTAAAGGAGTAAGGAAAATTACTGCTAAACACAAACATTGCAGAAATGTAAAAAAGAAAATTGAAAAATGCTCTGGTCACTAAGGGTTTAAACAGTTGCTGTCACTCACACAGTTATATGTTATATACATAGTAAATGGCAGAAAGACTGGGGCCTATGCAGGGCAGTGAGGTGTACTTAGACTTGTTTGTTTTTATCTCTTTGCAGGGGTTAAAGTAAACATAATTACATGGAAGCATTTGTAAGAGAATTCAATGCGCTTTATTATTATTATTATTATTATTATTAGTGCATTTTATTATTGTATTTTTATGTATGACTGTCCAGGTGCAAAATCAGAATTGCATTGCTTGCTGATATAAACCATGCACATATTACTTCATTAAGGTGCTCCTAGGCTCTGGCATTCCTTTATTACTATTTTAAATGTTTGTTTAACAGTTTATCACTTGGCCTGCAGGCACACGCTCATAAGCATCCTTTTAATGGTATTAGTGATCTGCTAATCTAATTGTGAAAATGCAGGACAGGGCCTTTTGGCTTGCAGACAGTGTATCAGTTGCAAAACTATCCTCCATAATCACATTACATATTTAATATTGGGATAATATTGTCGGTGGGGGGTAATGGTGTCATGATGGGGGGGGGGGGGCATCAAAATGCACCTTCGCCTGTGTTGCCAAAAATCCTTGCACCGGCTCTGGTCATGCGTTCAGAGATGGTATTCTGCATACCTTGGTTGTAACAAGTGGTTATTTGAGTTACTGCTGCCTTTCTATCATTTCGAATCAGTCTGCCCATTCTCCTCTGACATCAACAAGGCATTGTCGTCCATACATTTGCCGCTCACGGGATATTTTTTCTTTCAGACCATTCTCTGTAAACCCTAGAGATGGTTGTGTGTTTCCTGTTCTTAGCTGACAGGACTGGCACCTGGCGTGGTCTTCTGTTGCTGTAGCCCATCTGCTTCAAGGTTCGACGTGTCGTGCGTTCAGAGATGGTATTCTGCATACCTTGGTTGTAACAAGTGGTTATTTGAGTTACTGATGCCTTTCTAGCATCTCAAATCAGTCTGCCCATTGTCGTCCATACAACTGCCGCTCACTGGATATTTTCTCTTTTTCAGACCATTCTCTGTAAACCCTAGAAATGGTTGTGCGTGAAAATCCTAGTAGATCAGCAGTTTTTTTTAAATACTCAGACCAGCCCGCCTGGCATCAACAACCATGCTACTTTCAAAGTCACTTAAATCTCCTTTTTTCCCCATTCTGATGCTCGGTTTGAACTTCAGCAAGTCGTCTTTACAACGCCTAGATGCCTAAATGCCTAAGTTGCTGCCAGGTGATTGGCTGATTAGCAATTTGTGTTACCAAGCAATTGAACAGGTGTACTTAATAAAGTGGCCGGTGAGTATGTATGTATGTATATACTGTGTATATGTGTGTATATATGTATATATGTGTGTGTGTGTGTGTATACACTGCTCAAAAAAATAAAGGGAACACTTAAACAACACAATGTATCTCCAAGTCAATCACACTTCTGTGAAATCAAACTGTCCACTTAGGAAGCAACACTGAGTGACAATCAATTTCACATGCTGTTGTGCAAATGGGATAGACAACAGGTGGAAATTATAGGCAATTAGCAAGACACCCCCAATAAAGGAGTGGTTCTGCAGGTGGTGACCACAGACCACTTCTCAGTTCCTATGCTTTCTGGCTGATGTTATGGTCACTTTTGAATGCTGGTGGTGCTTGCACTCTAGTGGTAGCATGAGACGGAGTCTACAACCCACACAAGTGGCTCAGGTAGTGCAGCTCATCCAGGATGGCACATCAGTGCGAGCTGTGGCAAGAAGGATTGCTGTGTCTGTCAGCGTAGTGTCCAGAGCATGGAGGCGCTACCAGGAGACAGGCCAGTACATCAGGAGACGTGGAGGAGGCCGTAGGAGGGCAACAACCCAGCAGCAGGACCGCTACCTCCGCCTTTGTGCAAGGAGGAACAGGAGGAGCACTGCCAGAGCCCTGCAAAATGACCTCCAGCAGGCCACAAATGTGCATGTGTCTGCTCAAACGGTCAGAAACAGACTCCATGAGGGTGGTATGAGGACCCAACGTCAACAGGTGGGGGTTGTGCTTACAGTCCAACACCGTGCAGGACGTTTGACATTTGCCAGAGAACACCAAGATTGGCAAATTCGCCACTGGCGCCCTGTGCTCTTCACAGATGAAAGCAGGGGCACACTGAGCACATTTGACAGACGTGACAGTCTGGAGACGCCGTGGAGAACGTTCTGCTGCCTGCAACATCCTCCAGCATGGCCAGTTTGGCAGTGGGTCAGTAATGGTGTGGGGTGGCATTTCTTTGAGGGGCCAAACAGCCCTCCATGTGCTCGCCAGAGGTAGCCTGACTGCCATTAGGTATCAAGATGAGATCCTCAGACCCCTTGTGAGACCATATGCTGGTGCGGTTGGCCCTGGGTTCCTCCTAATGCAAGACAATGCTAGACCTCATGTGGCTGGAGTGTGTCAGCAGTTCCTGCAAGACGAAGGCATTGATGCTATGGACTGGCCCTCCCGTTCCCCAGACCTGAATCCAATTGAGCACATCTGGGACATCATGTCTCGCTCCATCCACCAACTTCACTTTGCACCACAAACTGTCCAGGAGTTGGTGGATGCTTTAGTCCAGGTCTGGGAGGAGATCCCTCAGGAGACCATCCGCCACCTCATCAGGAGCATGCACAGGCGTTGTAGGGAGGTCATACAGGCACGTGGAGGCCACACACACTACTGTGCCTCATTTTGACTTGTTTTAAGGACATTACATCAAAGTTGAATCTGCCTGTAGTGTGTTTTTCCACTTTAATTTTGAGTGTGACTCCAAATCCAGACCTCCATGGGTTGAAAATTTTGATTTCCATTTTTTAATTTTTGTGTGATTTTGTTGTCAGCACATTCAACTATGTAAAGAACAAAGTATTTAATTAGAATATTTTATTCATTCAGATCTAGGATGTGTTATTTTAGTGTTCCCTTTATTTTTTTGAGCAGTGTATATGTGTGTGTATATATATATATATATATACACAAACACACGCCACTTTATTAGGAATGAGGAAGAAAGAGGATTTAAAGTGAAGGTCAATTTTGGCATATTGCAATACACCATTGCAAACCTTAATATACAAATATTACAGTCGCTAAGTTTATATTTTTATAAAATTATTAGTTTTCCCAAAATATATATATATCAAATACCTCCGTTCTAGCTATTTGCTCCGCCCCTACCACACTTCCTTATTTATCTGTTGTGACGTCGCTGTAGTTCCTACAAGTGGACTACGCTCGTGCACAACAGTAACTTCTAAATGCGCATGCGTTTCGTACACTCAGTAGCGATGGATATTACTTTAATATATATGACCGCAATAGCTTGGAAAATAACATCGTAATCTGTCTTACTCTTTTTTTAAAATATATTGCCTCTGCTGCGATCGAGCGTTGTCGTGGATACAATCTACCAAGTGATTGTGAGACGGGACAACGCATGCGCGTATCGTGAACGAGCAGGAGGACGATGACTCGGTTTTTTTAACGCATGCGCAGAACTTCGTAGTGACGCAAGAGAAAAGGGGCTGGACGCCACGGGGTTAGAAGATATATTGGATACCAGTAATGTCACTCAATAACGGGAGTATGGCGGGCGGTTAATACGAAGAAAACGGAGAGGAATTAAAAGGTGAAAATAAATAATGTTAACAATAAATATAAATAAATTGATGAATGAACATAACTCTTAATTTAAGTGAGCTATTGGAAAATGTTAAGCAATGCTCCTGACTTGACCTTCACTTTAAGGGACGTTGAACGTGGCATGGTTGTTTGTGCCAGATGGGCTGGTCTGAGTCTTTTAAAAACTGCTGATCTACTGGGATTTTCACACACAACCATCTCTAGGGTTTACAGAGAATGGTCCAAAAAAGAGAAAATATCCATGTACCCATGTTCAGACACGGTGTCCCATGCCCATGCACATTCATCACTGAAACAACACAATTCTCAGCCTTCCTGCAGGGTTATCACCAGTTGTGAGGTCTGGCCTGCTTTCCTCTAACTGCCTTTTAGTGTACCAGTTTTAAAAGATTTCAATAGCTCTTCCCAGGACATGCCCCTTACCAACCACTCAAAATACAGGTGGACCACTGGTCACAAGTGTTTTATCCTCTATATCCCAGAAAGCGTCCAGGAAATATAGACGCATTAAACCGTTTTATTAGGATTTTTACTAATCCAACTATTTTTTCAGAATTTTAATGCACCCATGTACCTTTCAGTTTTAACTAGTATGTACGTTTAAATTTAATGAAAATGTGCCAACCCCTGCTCTGCAAGACGGGAAATCTTCTGAACTCCATTTGAAGACAGTTAGTTGCTGCAATACGGTGTGAGGGAGCAGAGATTAAAGGCTATGATAAGGTAGGTTTACAGCATCTCTCATGCATTGAAAGTAGCTAATAGAAGAAAATGTATTTAAGATGGATAATCACAATGCTTTTTGTAGAGTTAAAGGGACAGTAAATATATTATTCCATTTTAAATGGATTTACTCCTCGTATTTGATTAAATAGCCCCTATCCACTTCTGAAATCTGGACTGACTTTCTGTTTCTCTAATATTCACTGACTAGTTAGTTAACCAACTAACGCTACTCCATAAATATAGGACACAGCACAAATGTAGTTTTAAAAAAAAGAAATTAATGTAAAATTCATCCTATACTATAAAAGGCCAAGTGTGTTTGTCCGAAGCTGTCATGCGCAGTAGAGACAGCACGCGGACAAACACACTGGCCTAAGTCCCTACCTGTTCTGCCGACTGCGCCGAGCAAAAGTGGGCGTGGTCGATCGTGAAGGGGGCGGGGCCTAACGCGAAGGCCCGCGAAGGGGGCGGAGCCTAGCGTGAAGGCCCGTGAAGAGAGCTCAAACAGCTCAAGAGAGGGTGGAGGGATGTGGGGAGATGTGGGAGATGTGGAGTGAGGGGGGAGATGTGGAGTGAGGGGGGAGATGTGGGGGAGATGTGGAGAGAGGGGGGAGATGTGGGGAGAGGGGGGAGATGTGGAGTGAGGGAGGGGGAGATGTGGAGAGAGGGGGGAGATGTGGAGTGAGGGGGGAGATGTGGGGAGGGGGGGGGAGATGTGGGGAGAGGGGGGAGATGTGGAGAGAGGGGGGGAGATGTGGGGAGAGAGAGAGGGGGGAGAGAGAGGGGAAAGAGAGAGGGGGGAGAGGGAGAGAGAGAGAGAGGAGAGAGAGAATGAGAAAGAGAGGGGGAGAGAGAGAGATGGGGGAGAGAGGGAGAGAGAGAGAGGGGAGAGAGAGAGGAGAGACACAGAGAGAGGGGAGAGAGAGAGAGGGGGGAGAGAGAGAGAGGGGAGAGAGAGAGAGGGGGGGAGAGAGAGAGGAGAGACAGAGGAGGGAGAGAGAGAGGGGGGAGAAAGAGAGAGAGAAGAGAGAGAGAGAGGGGGGAGAGAGAGGGGGGGAGAGAGAGAGAGAGAGAGAGGGGGGAGAGAGAGAGGGGGGAGAGAGAGAGAGAGGGGAGAGAGAGAGGGGGGAGAGAGAGGGGGAGAGAGAGAGGGAGAGAGGGGAGGGAGAGAGGGGGAGAGAGAGAGAGGGGAGAGAGAGAGAGAGAGAGAGAGAGAGAGAGGTGAGAGAGAGAGGGGAGAGAGAGAGAGGGGGGAGAGAGAGAGAGGGGGGAGAGAGAGAGAGAGGAGAGAGAGGGGGAGAGAGAGAGAGATAGAGGGGAGAGAGAAAGAGAGAGGCGAGAGAGAGAGAGGGGGGAGAGAGAGAGATAGAGGGGAGATAGAGAGAGGGGAGAGAGAGAGAGAGAGAGAGAGGGGTGAGATAGAGAGAGGCGAGAGAGAGAGAGGGGAGAGAGAGAGAAAGGGGGGAGAGAGAGAAAGAGAGAGAGGGGGGAGAGAGAGAGGGGAGCGAGAGAGAGAGAGAGAGGGGGAGATGGAGAGAGAGAGGGGGAGAGAGCGCAAAAGAGAGGGGGGAGAGAGAGAAAGCAAAAGAGAGTGGGAGGGAGAGAACGCCAGGGGTGGGACCACTGTACTGCAAAAAATGGCCCGTGTGAACGGGCTTTAGGACTAGTTTTAGATAATGTAATAAAAATCATTAAGCAATGAGACCTACTGTTTAATATCCCTTTTAATAGCTACATAATATAATCTCCCTTTAACAGTATGCATTGCACATACTATCTGCATCTGTTACACTGATATCCTACATATTCATATACAGCTATTTGTTAGCAAGATGTGCAGAGAGATGCAATATACAATCTCTAAATGACCCTCTAAATGGATAAGTGCTTGTTCCTCATTCAAAGTATGACGTAGATAGTCTGCAAAATAATGGAATCTATACCATTAGCTAAAGTATCTGCTGATCTAATTGTTTCAGCTTTACTTAAAAGCAAACTGATGCTATAGGAGTAATTAGCTTCTGGGTTAAACAAGTGTTATTGAAGGAACGTACACGACGTACTTGCCAGCTGTCCCTACTTGAGCGGGACATTCCCAGGTTATGGCATCCTGTCATACACTGTAAACATCTGGCCTAAGGTGTGTTCAGACTGGGAATCAGAGATAAGGTCTTTGTTGGCCATATGTATATATTTGTATAATATATACTAAGCATGTAAATACAGTATTTCATTCTTTGTACATATTGTGTGCAATTCATATATAGTTTTTTTGTGCAGACTGGAATGGGTGGAGTTATGGATCGTGTAAGTGGGTGTAGTCAATAGATTGAATGGAACTATGGAGTGTAGCCGGGGTCAATACCCATGTAACCTTTTTATGTGATTGCTCTGCTGTACAGTGTCCCAGGAAATAAAATACTATAAAACGGATATAAGAGAAACTTTTAGTAATACTATGCTGGGGCATACTAACTTCCATAGCCCTTTAACTGTATCATTCTCAAGATTTTATGTTATGGAGTCAGATATTAAGCTATGCTGCCCCATTCTCTTATAGTTGTTAATAGTGACCTTTCTTCCTCTACTTCTTTAAAATGGGTATTGTTAGGGTGACCATATTGGCGCTTTAAAAAGGGACACATGAAAAATACTTATGTCAGGGCTGTTTAAAGAAATTATTTTTATAAGAACCCTGACATATGTATTTTTCATGTGTCCCTTTTTAAAGCGGCAATATGGTCACCCTAGTTATTCTTCATTATATTACATCATTCTTCAAGGGCTTAGAAATTAACATATGAACCTACCTAGGTTTAGCTTTCAACAAAGAATACCAAGAGAACAAAGCATATTTGATTATAAAAGTTATAAGTGGGATAATATTGGTTAGCATCAGCTTTGCCTGGATCCCTGTGTAGCACATCGGACAGTTATATAGGCAGTGAACATGGGCCAAGTGACAGAGGACTGAGTCACTGTGTTGATGTGACATTGGATACAGTGCCTCAATTTTCTTACTTTTGTGGTTATTAGTCAGATCCACCAGCAGGATGGAAGAAAGTACAATCCCATATGGATATACAGCTGTCTAATAAGTTATTAGTTTGCAAACCTTGGTTTAAATAATGCTTTTATTAGCCCATCGAGGTATTGCCCAGAACTTCAGAAACGTTTGAACAGATGTAAATAACCAGAGTTTGACTTACAGGTCTATATGTGTTGCCATAAATTCACTTAATAAAACAGATTTACCAACTCCATGTTGATTTGCTGTACCTTTTGATTTATTTGTATTTGATATAAAGCTTTGTATTAATATCCATTCTTCTTTATATATAGTTTATCTCTTGGGCAATTCTACATAAGCCAAACTTTTCTATACAGAGGTTTTATCAGGCTCCCGCTCGCTCTCTCCCTTCTCTTGCTTTCTGTCTTCTTCTCTCTCTGTTTCTTTCTTTCTCAGTTTTTACTGTTTTTCTGACTCCTTTATCAGTATTATCTGTCAAAATTAAAATTTTTGAAAGATAAATTATTTTTTTTACCTAAAAGTTCTGACCCAGTTTATTTCACTTGTCTGATTCTATGTTTTGTCCTTAGGCTCTAAGGATAGTTGTATAAACTTTTCTCTATAACTGAGCAGAGATTGATAAGGTTTTCCTAAACGCTTTTAAAGCGGGATACCCAACCAGTATGTACCCCCTAGTAGTGTATTTACTTCCCATAATCCATCCTGCTCTACCTTGCAGCATCCACAAAACACAGTGTGTTCTCTCTCTTAGTGGCTGCCTCATTTTTGTCTTTGTGTGGGCTAGATGTATATGTTTATGGGTATGTACTTTTATGTAAGTTTGTTACACATATATTGGTGCTTAGTCATTCATGACTGGTGCTTATGCACTCTGGTAACTTGATTATACATCAGGCAGATGCACCAGACTGTATTTGACAAATAACTACTGAGTATATTTTGAGATCTGCACCTGGAGCGTTTTTAAGGTTATATTGCAAATTGCATTGCTTTAGATGTACTGGGCCCGACAACCCCAGGATGCTAATGTGCATGTCTCCTTTAAAGATCACTGACCCTGCAAAATTCAGGTGCAGTCCTTCAGTTGAACACTGCAGTCTCCCTTTCATAATATTTACTTTTTAATTTCCCCTGTCAGTATAGCTGTTTAGACCTACAAGTCCTTTTCTTAAAGGAGTACAGACATACAGATTAAAATGTTAACAAGGCACATACAGTAAATGTAACATTCATTTTTCTCCTGTTTAAAATATTATTTACTGAGTTTCTAAATCTCACATTATTTTAAACTTTAATAGCATTTTCACATGTTTAGTATTTCAGCTTTTATTAATTCTCTCCATCTTTGAGAGACACCCTTGATATTAGTTGGTTATTTCTTTCTCAGGTGCAAGTGGTAGGAAGGGGGTGGTACTCAGCAGAATGGAAGAAACTCTGGTGTTTGAAGCTACATTGTAGTGTGAAACTGGTGTCAGGCTCAAACTTGATGACTTGGTAGCATTAATTAATGGAGCCTAGTTTTTAATAGAAAATAATTTGTTTCCGAATGATAGGAAAAAAATAGCAGGTAATAATTCTGCTTTATCGTCAAACATGAAAAATTGCACAGAGAAACCGTTCAGGATATTTCACTCTTTTTCCCACCAGTACTTTTTTAGTTCGTCTTTTTTAAATATATTAAACTTTTTTGTTACAATGTTGTATTGTAGTTACGTTAACTTTTTTCCTAAAGGAATATGAAACCCAAAAATTTTCTTTTGTGATTCAGACAGAGCATATTTTTAAAAATATAATTCCATTATCAAATTTGCTTCATTCCCATGATATTCTTTGTTGAGGAGATACCTAGGTAGGCACCTAGAGCACTACATGTCAGGAAATAGTGCTGCCATCTAGTGCTTTGGCAAATGGATAACATTCTTGCAAAACTGCTGCCATAAAGTGCTTCTAAGCTTACATCTCTATTTTTCAATAAAAGGTACAAAGATATATATATATATTCAGGTGGCCCTTGTTATACAATGGTTCAGTTTACACCGTTTCAGAATAACAACCTTTTTTTCCAGTCATGTGACTGCTATTGAAAAGCATTGAGAAGCAGTGCATTTATTAAAATAGCCAGTAGGTGGAGCTGTCCGCTTGTGTTGCAGCAAAGCCAAGCAAGTTGAAATTAATCAGTTTAACCAGACCTTAGCTATCGAGCAGATTTCAAAGGAACAAGATCTTCCTGTCTATAAATCAGTCCAGTTTGGAATGCATAGAAAGA
>NC_069500.1:92673259-92678259 GCF_027579735.1 Bombina bombina | reverse complement strand
TTAACCCCTAATCTGCCTACCGGACATCGCCGCCACTTTAATAAATATATTAACCCCTAAACCGCCGCACTCCCACCTCGCAAACACTAGTTAAAGTTTATTAACCCCTAATCTGCCGTCCCTAACATCGCCGACACCTACCTACATTTATTAACCCCTAATCTGCCACCCCCAACGTCGCTGCTACTATATTAAAGGTATTAACCCCTAAACTCAAGTCTAAACCTAACCCTACCCCCCATAACTTAAATATAATTTTAAATAATCTAAATAAAATTACTACAATTAAATAAATTAATCCTATTTAAAACTAAATACTTACCTATAAAATAAACCCTAAGCTAGCTACAATATAACTAATAGTTACATTGTAGCTAGCTTAGGGTTTATATTTATTTTACAGGCAACTTTGTATGTTAACTAGGTATAATAGTTATTAAATAGTTATTAACTATTTAATAACTACCTAGTTAAAATAAATACAAATATACCTGTAAAATAAATCCTAATCCAAGTTACAATTACACCTAACACTACACTATCATTAAATAAATTACCTAAACTACCTACAAATAATTACAATTAATTTTGAAAGCTTCAAGTGCTCCCTAAAGACTCTACTGTTCAAGGATGCATACAACCTATGCTAACCTTACTTTATACCAGTTCCACTCCTCCATTGCTATCCCCTGAACCCCCTTAGCATGTAAGCCTAAGAGTCCAGCTGTTTGTAGATCACCTTCTTAAGAGTGGATTACAACAGTGCAACTCTTGGCAGGGCCCTCTACCCATCTGATCCCTTTAATTGTTTTGTTGTACTTCCCTTTGTTTATAGCGCTGCGGAATCTGTTGTCGTTCTACAAATAACCGATAATAATAATACAATTAAATTAAATAAACTAAATTACTGAAAAAAAACAACACTAAATTACAGGGAAAAAAAGAATTACAAGAATTTTAAACTAATTACACCTAATCTAATCCCCCTAATAAAATAAAAAAGCCTTCCAAAATAATAAATTTCCCTACCCTATACTAAATTACAAATAGCCCTTAAAAGGGCCTTTTGCGGGGCATTGCCCCAAAGTAATCAGCTCTTTCACCTGTAAAAAAAATACAATACCCCCCCAACATTAAAACCCACCACCCACACACCCAACCCTACTCTAAAACCCACCCAATCCACCTAACACTACCCCCCTGAAGATCTCCCTACCTTGAGCTGTCTTCACCCAGCCGGGCACAAGTGGACCTCCAGAGGGGCAGAAGTCTTCATCCGATCCGGGCAGAAGAGGTCCTCCAAGCGGCAGAAGTCTTCATCCAGGCGGCATCTTCTATCTTCATCCGGAGAGGAGCGGGTCCATCTTCAAGCCAGTCTACGCGGAGCCATTCTCTTCAAACGACGTCCTAACACTGAATGAAGGTTCCTTTAAATGACGTCATCCAAGATGGCGTCCCTTGAATTCTGATTGGCTGATAGGATTCTATCAGCCAATCGGAATTAAGGTAGGAAAAATCCTATTGGCTGATCCAATCCCAGAGGTGGTAACTTGGATAAAATATTATTACAAAATGAGTGCAAATGGATTTTCAATTTAAAGTCACTTGTTCCTTTAGGTATGAATGAGGAAATAAATTATGCTTGTTTCTTGACTGAATGACCAAGTGCCATTGGTTTTGATCCTTATCAAAGTATTCCTTATGAGTAGGGGGAGGGTTTGGTTCATGTCAAAACCCCAAAATTTAAATATTTAAATAAAATATTTTGAACAAACTAGTTTGTTATAAAGTCTTTTTTTATAAATATCATTCAGTTTTTAAAAAATGGTATAATATGATAAACCCACCGTTCTAGTATTTAACATTAAGATGAACAAACAAATGTCAAATTACATAATTTTCTTTATTTAAAATTCTTGCCCCTAGGTGTAGGATAAAATTCTTTTAGGAAAATAAATAGTACACTACAGCGAAAAGGGAACGATAGTTAAGGAGATGGGACTAGCGCCTACTCTATACCCTTGGCTCGGGGGAGGGGTGTAACCTAGTCACCACCAATAGAAGTCAAGTAAGAAAGGGGACCCCCCAAGCGCCTACCAAGCCGGAGACAAAAGGGGATAGCACTACAGGTTTACTAAAATTATTAAAATGTATTAACAATGTCTAAAAACATACAATGCAAATCATGGATCCATGAGGAATAATGAACAATAAAAACAGTAAATCAAGATATACAAACAATGTGCAAAATATCAGCAACAGATAGTAAGCAACAAATAATCACAGATGTTGGACTGAGAATACACAGGAATGGGTAATAGGGATACTCAGAAAAATATCAACAATATATCAAAAAATATATATCAAAAGATATATAAAAAAAAATATATAAAAAAATAGCTAGTGTCCAGAAATGTTCAATAGTGTAAAATCCAAAATTAAAAAATCATCATGAGAAATGACTCGATAGAAAAAAGTGTCTTAGAAAAATCAATAATGTGAATTGCAATTCAGTGACGAAAAAATGAAAAAAATGAAAAAGAATTTTCGGTGTAGACAAAGTGAAAATAGTCACCCAGACCTAGATGGATATTCCTTGTAGTGATCCCACAGTGTAGATATATCCTTGAGGGTGTGAGGGGAGGAAGGGCTGTGTCCACAGGAGTGTGAAACAGGATTAGAGTCTGAACCAGATTGGCCCAAAAACGATGTCCACCTAAAAATATAAAGAAAAATATGGTGCAGATAACTTCACACAATAGTACATAAAAGGGAATAGGCTTACCAATACTCAGTTGACGCGTTTCGGCCCCAATAAGGCCTTTATCAAGACTGAGTTTATTTAGAAAAATGTGTCCTTATAAAGGGTATTGTAGCCAATGGTCATGTTGAATTTTTGCGCCAAAACGTTAAGCTCCGCCCACTTCCTGTTAACTGCATTGTGGGTATGGGCATTGTATTCATAGTATGGGCATTCTCTCCAATATTATTCCTATATTATTCCTAGCCAGCTGATCTATATGTACTTAGATAAGAAAGGTACTAAACATGGTATCCGTTTCGTATGTGTAGTTACTTAGTATGAGGGTTAATATCGGATTCCGACTTCCGGTTGTTATGGACAATGATGTCACTTCCGGTTTGTTTGCATAGAGTATAGCAGAATTCTATAACAAACTTATTGTGCCAGAATCTGACTATAGTGATTTATCTAGCCGAAATGAATAATGGATAATAATTCCAAAGAGTGGATCCTACTATCTAGAGTATAAAAAATTGCCCACGGAGTGTTGTTTCTGGTAACGGCAAAATGTGACGTCATTTCCGGTTCAGAAATGCCCCCGGAGTTTTACTTCCGGTATCGGTAAATTATGAGGTTATTTCCGGTCCGATTAATGGAGCCGTACTTTCTCTTAAGGAATTCAATTTAGACGTGATAGGCTAAGGTTGGTACAGAGTATTACTATGATGCATATATGTAATTTCCGGTTTACACAGAAACGGACAAATCCAACTTATATCTAATAAAAACGGACAGAACTTAACATATATCTAATAAAGAATTTTCGCTTCTTTGTGTGTATCAATTGTAGCTCGCTTGCCAAATAAAATGCAGAGAAATGCGCCTCATACACCATATATCATCTAAATTTAGTCTTGATGCACATTTCTACAGCATCTAATGTGGTTTATACATGGATCCAATGTGATCCACGGCCCAGTTGCCGATTCCAGCAACTAGCTAAATTCCATCTCAAACCTGGTAGTGACGTCACGATTCTGGGGTTAAAGCATTTAAATATTTGACCACTATTATTTACTTATATAACTCATTCACATATAGTATTTTATATATAGTAATATTTGTGCAACTAGACAACATGAGCCATTATGAGCTATCACTAGCTCACTAATCTTAATCTTTATATATGCCATCTCCTATTGTTTAACTAAGGAATTACTATTTATATGTCTCTGATTTGTTATGTCAACACTGGTTCTCTAGTAATCTACTCAAGTAGCCATTTCTCTTAGTCCACGTTAAATATGGTTTTCCAAACTACAATATGCCTTATTTTTATATACATAGTTGGCAAGCGAGCTACAATTGATACACACAAACAAGCGAAAATTCTTTATTAGATATATGTTAAGTTCTGTCCGTTTTTATTAGATATAAGTTAGATTTGTCCGTTTCTGTGTAAACCGGAAATGACATATATGCATCATAGTAATACTCTGTACCAACCTTAGCCTATCACGTCTAAATTGAATTCCTTAAGAGAAAGTACGTCTCCATTAATCGGACCGGAAATAACCTCATGATTTACTGATACCGGAAGTAAAACTCCGGGGGCATTTCTGAACCGGAAATGACGTCACATTTTGCCGTTACCGGAAACAACACTCCGTGGGCAATTTTTTATACTCTAGATAGTAGGATCCACTCTTTGGAATTATTATCCATTATTGATTTCGGCTAGATAAATCACTATAGTCAGATTCTGGCACAATAAGTTTGTTATAGAATTCTGCTATACTCTATGCAAACAAACCGGAAGTGACATCATTGTCCATAACAACCGGAAGTCGGAATCCGATATTAACCCTGATACTAAGTAACTACACATACGAAACAGATACCATGTTTAGTACCTTTCTTATATAAGTACATATAGATCAGCTGGCTAGGACCAATATAGGAATAATATTGGAGAGAATGCCCATACTATGAATACAATGCCCATACCCACAGTGCAGTTAACAGGAAGTGAGTGGGTGGAGCTTAAAGTTTTGGCGCAAAAATTAAACATGACCATTGGCTACAATACCCTTTATAAGGACACATTTTTCTAAATAAACTCAGTCTTGATAAAGGCCTTATTGGGGCCGAAACGCGTTGACTGAGTATTGGTAAGCCTATTCCCTTTTTATGTACTATTGTGTGAAGTTATCTGCACCATATTTTTCTTTATATTTTTAGGTGGACATCGTTTTTG
>NC_069500.1:92618259-92668259 GCF_027579735.1 Bombina bombina | reverse complement strand
GGGGCCTCAAAACAACTCTCAAATAACCTGAAAACAAAGATTGTTCAACATTATGGTTTATGAGAAGGCTACAAAAAGATATTGCAGAGATTTAAGTTGTCAGTGTCCACCATGAGGAACATAGTGAGGAAATAGAAGACCACAGACACAGTTCTTGTTAAGGCCAGAAGTAAAATATCGGAAAGGCAAAGGATGGTGAGATGGTCAAAAACAGTCCACAGACCACCACCAAAGACCAACAACATCATTTTGCTGCAGATCGTGTCACTGTGCATCGTTCAACAATTCAGCGCACTTTGCACAAGGAGAAGCTGTATGGGAGAGTGGTGCGGAAGAAGCCTTTTCTGCACACGCACACAAACAGAGAAGCTTGAGGTATGCAAACGCACATTTGGACAAGCCAGCTTCATTTTGGAAGAAGGTGCTGTGGACTGATGAAATAAAGATTGAGTTATTTGGTCATAACAAGGGGCATTATGGCGGTAAAAGAACACAGTGTTCCAAGACAAACACTTGCTACCCACAGTAAAATTTGGTGGATGTTCCATCATGCTGTGGTGCTGTGTGGCCAGTGCCGGTACTGGGAATCTTGTTAAAGTTGAAGGTCGCATGGATTCCACTCAATATCAGCAGATACTTGAGAATAATGTTGAGGAATCAGTCACAAATTTGAAGTTATGCCGGGACTGGATATTTCAACAAGACAACGACCCAAAACACTGCTCAAAATCTACTCTGGCATTTATGCAGAGGAACAAGTACAATGTTTTGGAATGGCCATCCCAGTCCCCAGACGTGAATATCATTGAAAATCTGTGGGATGATTTGAAGCAGGCTTTCCATGCTCTGCAACCATCAAACCTAACTGAACTGGTCCAAAATACCTTCATCCAGAATCCAGACACTCATTATAGGCTATAGGGAGCGTCTAAAGGCTGTTTGATGCAATATTTCTGTTGGGTGTCCAAATTTATGCACCTGCCTAATTTCGTTTTGATGCATATTGCACATTTTTTGTTAATCCAATAAACCTCATTTCACTACTGAAATATTACTGTGTCCTTCAGTTATTTCATAGATCAAAATAAAATTGCTGATCCAACACCCAATTATTTATAAATGAAAATCATGGAAATTGTCAGGGGTGCCTAAACTTTTGCATACGACTGTGTGTGTATGTGTATATATATATATATATATATATATATATATATATATATATATATATATATATATATATATATATATATATTTAAGAATAATTAGAACATATTCTGCTACGTGAAGAAAATTCATATTTCATGTCAGGCTAGCACACTTGGTTAAACACAATCAGGTTTGCGTGTGAGTAAGGTAGTTTAGTTGTTGTTTCTTCTCACTTTTTGCGCTTCGTTTAAATGGACAGTCTACACCAAAATTTTTATTGTTTTAAAAGATAGATAATCCCTTTATTACCCATTTCCCAGTTTTGCATAACCAACACAGTTATAATAATATACTTTTAACCTCTGTGATTATCTTGTATCTAAGCCTCTGCAAACTGACCCTTTTTTCAGTTCTTTTGACAGACTTGCAGTCTAGCCCATCAGTGCCTGCTCCCAGATTACTTCACGTGCACGAGCACAGTGTTATCTATATGAAATATGTGAACTAACACCCTCTAGTGGTGAAAAACTGTTAAAATGCATTCTGAAAGAGGTGGGCTTCAAGGTCTAAGAAATTAGCATATGAACCTCCTAGGTTAAGCTTTCAACTAAGAATACCAAGAGAACAAAGCAAAATTGGTGATAAAAGTAAATTGGAAAATTGTTTAAAATTACATGCTCTATCTGAATCATGAAAGTTTATTTTGGCCTAGACTGTCCCTTTAAGTGTATGGGAGAATATGTTAACGTGTTTGCGATAGTCAAAGTTCGGCTTTTTGCATACGTTGGGTTAGCGCTCGTACAAAAAACTTTCACTTTCAACTTGTAATACGCACACTACTCGATGAGTGCAAAAAACCTCCGTCTAACTAATTTAAAGCGAGAGCGATGAATTGTGCGCCACTCATAATCTAGCCCAAAATGGGGACCTACGAGTTTATTTTGCTTAACACCCATTTACTGCTGATGAAGGGTGGCTCTATAGTGGGCTTTTAACTGTTGGTGCTAAATCCTGTTACATGTGATTTTTGTACCATAACAAAATTCACTAATAAAATACTGCATTTTATTATTGATTTACGATATCCCTTTAGAACAGAGAAATATTCAAATTTGATCTCTGCTTTCCTTGAATTGAGCTGGATACTAATAGGTTAAGACTTGACAGAGCTGTTGAGAATCTAGGAACCAGTTTTAATAATTTTAAGTGCAGTCATTTATTTGAGTGAGCATATGACAATATACAGTAATGTCCAAAGGTCTTTAGTCCACTATCACCAATTGTTTTTTGTTTTTAAATAAAATATTGTAATTAGTTGTTTCTTATTATTCAAGCAGACATTTATAAGGGCCATTATAGCTGCTGATCCAATCAGCAGCGCTAGTCGCATGACTCAGATGTGGAACTAACGCTGCTGATTGGATCATTGGCATTTTCTGCTCTGTACCAGCAGTGTTCTGTACGTCCCGAGCTGTATTTTCTTTGCAGGGATTAAACACACAGTAATGCAGGGTTAAGTTTATACTATATGAACGTAAATCATGAATCTACCGTTTTTTTAAATTCAGCCATCTTTATAGATTGTTCAGACTAGATTATATAAAAATTTTCCTGAATCTTTGAAGAATACTATGGGGGGTAGTTATCAAGCCGTCAACCTCAAATATGCTGGAATTCCACAGCGTATTTGTGGCGAGGCTGATTCGCCTTAGTTATCAAGCTCTAGATACCGGCAAAAGTAGAATTTTGTGACGTAAGCTTCGATCCGCCGGACTCAGTCCGACACAGATCGATTCTTACTTCACTCCAGATGTTCCGCACACAAGTGCGGCACAATCTGACTACTTTTGCTAGTTATCAAAAAACTAGTAGGTACGCGCGGCACTTTTCCGGCCCAGCGTACCTGGTTTTCAATCCACCGCCCTGGAGGCAGCGGATCCCATAGGAATCAATGGGAGTCTGACCATAGCGAAAGTACATGTTCGCTGCTGCCCGACATCCCATTGATTCCTATGGGAACTGTCTACACCTAACACCCTAACATGTACCCCGAGTCTAAACACCCCTAATCTGTCCCCCCCCTACACCGCCGCAACTAAATAAAGTTATTACCCCCTAAACCGCCGCTCCCGGAGCCCACCCCCACTATAATAAAGTTATTAACCCCTAAACCGCCACTCCCAGACCCGCCGCCACCTACATTATACCTATTAACCCCTATCCTGCCCCCCCCATACCGTCGCCACCTATAATAAAGTTATTAACCCCTATCCTGCCGATCCCGGGCCTCGCCGCAACCTAATAAATAGTTTAACCCCTAAACCGCCGCAACCTATATTAAACTTATTAACCCCTAATCTGCCCCCCTACCCCCTCGCCACCTATAATACATTTATTAACCCCTATCCTGCCCCCCCTACACCCCCGCCACTGTAATAAAATTATTAACCCCTAAACCTAAGTCTAACCCTAACCCTAACACCCCCTAACTTAAATATTAATTAAATAAATCTAAATAATATTTCTCTTATTAAATAAATTAATCCTATTTAAAACTAAATACTTACCTTTAAAATAAACCCTAATATAGCTACAATATAAATAATAATTATACTGTAGCTATCTTAGGATTTATTTTTATTTTACAGGCAACTTTCAATTTATTTTAACTAGGTACAATAGCTATTAAATAGTTATTAACTATTTAATAGCTACCTATTAAAATAAAGAGAAATTTACCTGTAAAATAAAAACTAACCTAAGTTACAATTACACCTAACACTACACTATACTTTAATAAATTATTCCTATTTAAAACTAAATACTTACCTGTAAAATAAACCCTAAGATAGCTACAATATAATTAATAATTACATTGTAGCTATTTTAGGATTTAAATTTATTTTACAGGTAACTTTGTATTTATTTTAGCTAGTTAGAATAGTTATTAAATAGTTATTAACTATTTAATAATTACCTAGCTAAAAGAAATACAAAATTACCTGTAAAATAAATCCTAACCTAAGTTACAATTAAACCTAACACTACACTATCATTAAATTAATTAAATAAATTACCTACAAATAACTACAATTAAATACAATTAAATAAACTAACTAAATTACAAAAAATAAAAAAATAAGTTACAAACATTTAAAAAATATTACAACAATTTTAAGATACTTGCACCTAATCTAAGCCCCCTAATAAAATAACAAACCCCCCCAAAATAAAAAAATTCCCTACCCTATTCTAAATTAAAAAGTTCAAAGCTCTTTTACCTTACCAGCCCTTAAAAGGGCCTTTTGTGGGGCATGCCCCAAAGAAAGCAGCTCTTTTGCCTGTAAAAGAATAATACAACCCCCCCAACATTAAAACCCACCACCCACATACCCCTAATCTAACCCAACCCCCCCTTAAAAAAACCTAACACTACCCCCTGAAGATCATCCTACCTTGAGTCGTCTTCACTCAGACGAGCCACTGATGGAACCGAAGAGGAGATCCGGAGCGGCAGAAGTCATCATCCAAGGGGCGCTGAAGAAATCTTCCATCCGGGCGATGTCATCTTCCAAGCGGGGTCTTCAATCTTCATCCATCCGGAGCGGAGCAGAGCCATCTTCAGACGAGCCGACGCGGAGCCATCCTCTTCTTCCCGAAGACTACCGACGAATGGATATTCCTTTAAGGGACGTCATCCAAGATGGCGTCCCTTCAATTCCGATTGGCTGATAGGATTCTATCAGCCAATCGGAATGAAAGTAGGAAAAATCTGATTGGCTGGCTGAATCAGCCAATCAGATTGAAGTTCAATCCGATTGGCTGATCCAATCAGCCATACAGATTGAGCTCGCATTCTATTGGCTGTTCCGATCAGCCAATATAATGCGAGCTCAATCTGATTGGCTGATTGGATCAGCCAATCGGATTGAACTTCAATCTGATTGGCTGATTCAATCAGCCAATCAGATTTTTCCTACCTTATTTCCGATTGGCTGATAGAATCCTATCAGCCAATCAGAATTGAAGGGACGCCATCTTGGATGACGTCCCTTAAAGGAATATCCATTCGTCGGTAGTCGTCGGGAAGAAGAGGATGGCTCTGCATCGGCTCGTCTGAAGATGGCTCCGCTCCGGATGGATGAAGATTGAAGACCCCGCTTTGAAGATGACATCGCCCGGATGGAAGATTTCTCCAACATAGGTGTGTCCGGTCCACGGCGTCATCCTTACTTGTGGGATATTCTCTTCCCCAACAGGAAATGGCAAAGAGCCCAGCAAAGCTGGTCACATGATCCCTCCCAGGCTCCGCCTACCCCAGTCATTCTCTTTGCCGTTGCACAGGCAACATCTCCACGGAGATGGCTAAGAGTTTTTTTGGTGTTTAAATGTAGTTTTATTCTTCAATCAAGAGTTTGTTATTTTAAAATAGTGCTGGTATGTACTATTTACTCTGTTTTCTTTTGTTTTCTGTTTGTAAGAGGAAAATGATTTTAGCAACCGTTACTAAAATCGATGGCTGTTTCCACACAGGACTGTTGAGATGAATTAACTTCAGTTGGGGGAAACAGTGAGCAGACTTTTGCTGCTTGAGGTATGACACATTTCTAACAAGACTTGGTAATGCTGGAAGCTGTCATTTTCCCTATGGGAACCGGTAAGCCATTTTCTTAGTTTAGTATAAGAATAAAGGGCTTCACAAGGGCTTTAAAGACTGGTAGACATTTTTCTGGGCTAAAACGATTACATTATGAGTATATTTAATGGATGTTATCTATAAATAGTTCTTTTAATCTTGGGGATGTATTAAAAAAACGGCAGGCACTGTATTGGACACCTTTTTCACTGGGAATAGGCAGAGCCTCATTTTCGCGCCACTAATGCGCAGTTGTTTTTGGAAAGCAAGGCATGCAGATGCATGTGTGAGGAGCTAAGAACCACTGAAAAAGCTTATAGAAGGCGTCATTTGGTATCGTATTCCCCTCTGGGCTTGGTTGGGTCTCAGCAAAGCTGATACCAGGGACTGTATAGGGGTTAAATGTAAAAACGGCTCCGGTTCCGTTATTTTAAGAGTTAAAGCTTTCAAATTTGGTGTGCAATACTTTTAAGGCTTTAAGACACTGTGGTGAAATTTTGGTGAATTTTGAACAATTCCTTCATACTGTTTCGCATATTCAGTAATAAAGTGTGTTCAGTTTAAAATTTAAAGTGACAGTAACGGTTTTATTTTAAAACGTTTTTTGTGCTTTGTTATCAAGTTTATGCCTGTTAACATGTCTGAACCATCAGATAGACAATGTTCTGTATGTTTGGAAGCCAAGGTTCCTCCCCATTTAAATATATGTGATGAATGTGACTTAGTGTCCGGACAAAGTAGGGACAATGATGCCACTGATAATGATGTTGCCCAAAATGATTCCTCAAGCGACGGGAGTAAGCATGGTACTGCATCATCCCCTTCTATGTCTACACCAGTCTTGCCCACACAAGAGGCCCCTAGTACATCTAGTGCGCCAATCCTTCTTACTATGCAACAATTAACGGCTGTAATGGATAATTCTATAAAAAACATTTTGTCCAAAATGCCTACTTATCAGAGAAAGCGCGATTGCTCTGTTTTAGATACTGAAGAGCATGAGGACGCTGATGATAATGGTTCTAATGTACCCTCACGCCAATCTGAAGGGGCCAGCAGGGAGGTTTTGTCTGAGGGAGAAATTTCAGATTCAGGAAAAATTTCTCAACAAGCTGAACCTGATGTTATTATTTTTAAATTTAAATTGGAACATCTCCGCGCTCTGCTTAAGGAGGTTTTATCTACTCTGGATGATTGTGACAATTTGGTCATTCCAGAGAAATTATGTAAGATGGACAAGTTCCTAGAGGTCCCGGTGCCCCCCGATGCTTTTCCTATACCCAAGCGGGTGGCGGACATTGTAAATAAGGAATGGGAAAGGCCCGGCATACCTTTTGTTCCTCCCCCTATATTTAAAAAGTTATTTCCTATGGTCGACCCCAGAAAGGACTTATGGCAGACAGTCCCCAAGGTCGAGGGGGCGGTTTCTACTCTAAACAAACGCACTACTATCCCTATAGAAGATAGTTGTGCTTTCAAAGATCCTATGGATAAAAAATTAGAGGGTTTGCTTAAAAAGATGTTTGTTCAGCAAGGTTACCTTCTACAACCAATTTCATGCATTGTTCCTGTCACTACGGCAGCGTGTTTCTGGTTCGAAGAACTAGAAAAGTCGCTCAATAAAGACTCTTCATATGAGGAGGTTATGGACAGAGTTCAAGCACTTAAATTGGCTAACTCTTTTATCTTAGACGCCACTTTGCAATTAGCTAGATTAGCGGCGAAAAATTCAGGTTTTGCAATTGTGGCGCGCAGAGCGCTTTGGCTAAAGTCTTGGTCAGCGGATGTGTCCTCCAAGAACAAATTGCTTAACATCCCTTTCAAAGGTAAAACGCTATTTGGCCCTGACTTGAAAGAGATTATTTCAGACATCACTGGGGGAAAGGGCCACGCCCTTCCTCAGGATAGGTCTTTTAAGGCTAAAAATAAGCCAAATTTTCGTCCCTTTCGCAGAAACGGACCAGCCTCAAATTCTACACCCTCTAAGCAAGAGGGTAATAGTTCTCAAACCAAACCAGCCTGGAGACCAATGCAAGGCTGGAACAAGGGTAAGCAGGCCAAGAAACCTGCCACTGCTACTAAAACAGCATGAAGTATTGGCCCCCGATCCGGGACCGGATCTGGTGGGGGGCAGACTCTCTCTCTTTGCTCAGGCTTGGGCAAGAGATGTTCAGGATCCTTGGGCGCTAGAAATAGTTTCTCAAGGTTATCTCCTGGAATTCAAGGAACTACCCCCAAGGGGAAGGTTCCACAGGTCTCAATTGTCTTCAGACAAAATAAAAAGACAGGCATTCTTACATTGTGTAGAAGACCTGTTAAGAATGGGAGTGATTCATCCTGGTCCATTAGGAGAACAAGGGATGGGGTTTTACTCCAATCTGTTCATAGTTCCCAAAAAAGAGGGAACATTCAGACCAATTTTAGATCTCAAGATTCTAAACAAATTTCTCAGGGTTCCATCGTTCAAAATGGAAACCATTCGAACAATTCTTCCTACCATCCAGGAAGGTCAATTCATGACCACGGTGGATTTAAAGGATGCGTATCTACATATTCCTATCCACAAGGAACATCATCGGTTCCTAAGGTTTGCGTTTCTGGACAAGCATTACCAGTTTGTGGCACTTCCATTCGGATTAGCCACTGCTCCAAGGATTTTCACAAAGGTACTAGGGTCCCTTCTAGCGGTGCTAAGACCAAGGGGCATTGCAGTAGTACCTTACTTGGACGACATACTGATTCAAGCGTCGTCTCTGTCAAAAGCAAAGGCTCATACGGACATTGTCCTAGCCTTTCTCAGATCTCACGGGTGGAAGGTGAACATAGAAAAAAGTTCTCTGTCCCCGTCAACAAGAGTTCCCTTCTTGGGAACAATAATAGACTCCTTAGAAATGAAGATTTTTCTGACAGAGGCCAGAAAATCAAAACTTCTAAGCTCTTGTCAAGTACTTCATTCTGTTCTTCTTCCTTCCATAGCGCAGTGCATGGAAGTAATAGGTTTGATGGTTGCGGCAATGGACATAGTTCCTTTTGCACGAATTCATCTAAGACCATTACAACTGTGCATGCTCAGACAGTGGAATGGGGATTATACAGACTTGTCTCCGACGATCCAAGTAGATCAGAGAACCAGAGATTCACTCAGTTGGTGGCTGACCCTGAACAACCTGTCACAGGGAATGAGCTTCCGCAGACCAGAGTGGGTCATTGTCACGACCGACGCCAGTCTGGTGGGCTGGGGCGCGGTCTGGGAACCCCTGAAAGCTCAGGGTCTATGGTCTCGGGAAGAATCTCTTCTCCCGATAAACATTCTGGAACTGAGAGCGATATTCAATGCTCTCAAAGCTTGGCCTCAACTAGCAAAGGCCAAATTCATAAGGTTTCAATCAGACAACATGACGACTGTTGCATATATCAACCATCAGGGGGGAACAAGGAGTTCCCTGGCGATGGAAGAAGTGAACAAAATAATTCTATGGGCGGAGAATCACTCCTGCCACTTGTCTGCAATCCACATCCCAGGAGTGGAAAATTGGGAAGCGGATTTTCTGAGTCGTCAGACTTTCCATCCGGGGGAGTGGGAACTCCATCCGGATATCTTTGCCCAAATAACTCAATTATGGGGCATTCCAGACATGGATCTGATGGCGTCTCGTCAGAACTTCAAGGTTCCTTGCTACGGGTCCAGATCCAGGGATCCCAAGGCGACTCTAGTAGATGCACTAGTAGCACCTTGGACCTTCAACCTAGCCTATGTATTCCCACCGTTTCCTCTCATTCCCAGGCTGGTAGCCAGGATCAATCAGGAGAGGGCTTCGGTGATCTTGATAGCTCCTGCGTGGCCACGCAGGACTTGGTATGCAGACCTGGTGAATATGTCATCGGCTCCACCATGGAAGCTACCTTTGAGACAGGACCTTCTTGTTCAAGGTCCATTCGAACATCCGAATCTGGCTTCACTCCAACTGACTGCTTGGAGATTGAACGCTTGATTTTATCAAAGCGTGGTTTTTCAGATTCTGTCATTGATACTCTTATTCAGGCTAGAAAGCCTGTAACTAGGAAAATTTACCATAAAATATGGAAAAAATATATCTGTTGGTGTGAATCTAAAGGATTCCCATGGAACAAGATAAAAATTCCTAAGATTCTATTCTTTCTACAAGAAGGTTTGGAGAAAGGATTATCTGCAAGTTCTTTGAAGGGACAGATTTCTGCTTTATCTGTCTTACTTCACAAAAAGCTGGCGGCTGTGCCAGATGTTCAAGCTTTTGTTCAGGCTCTGGTTAGAATCAAGCCTGTTTACAAACCTTTGACTCCTCCTTGGAGTCTCAATTTAGTTCTTTCAGTTCTTCAAGGGGTTCCGTTTGAACCCTTACATTCCGTAGATATTAAGTTACTATCTTGGAAAGTTTTGTTTTTGGTTGCAATTTCTTCTGCTAGAAGAGTTTCAGAGTTATCTGCTCTGCAGTGTTCTCCTCCTTATCTGGTGTTCCATGCAGATAAGGTGGTTTTGCGTACTAAACCTGGTTTTCTTCCGAAAGTTGTTTCTAACAAAAATATTAACCAGGAGATAGTCGTGCCTTCTTTGTGTCCGAATCCAGTTTCAAAGAAGGAACGTTTGTTACACAATTTGGATGTAGTTCGTGCTCTAAAATTCTATTTAGAGGCTACAAAGGATTTCAGACAAACATCTTCTTTGTTTGTTGTTTATTCAGGTAAAAGGAGAGGTCAAAAAGCAACTTCTACCTCTCTCTCTTTTTGGCTTAAAAGCATCATCCGATTGGCTTATGAGACTGCCGGACGGCAGCCTCCTGAAAGAATCACAGCTCACTCCACTAGGGCTGTGGCTTCCACATGGGCCTTCAAGAACGAGGCTTCTGTTGATCAGATGTGTAAGGCAGTGACTTGGTCTTCACTGCACACTTTTACCAAATTTTACAAATTTGATACTTTTGCTTCTTCTGAGGCTATTTTTGGGAGAAAGGTTTTGCAAACCGTGGTGCCTTCCATCTAGGTGACCTGATTTGCTCCCTCCCATCATCCGTGTCCTAAAGCTTTGGTATTGGTTCCCACAAGTAAGGATGACGCCGTGGACCGGACACACCTATGTTGGAGAAAACAGAATTTATGCTTACCTGATAAATTACTTTCTCCAACGGTGTGTCCGGTCCACGGCCCGCCCTGGTTTTTTTAATCAGGTCTGATGAATTATTTTCTCTAACTACAGTCACCACGGTATCATATGATTTCTCCTATGCATATTCCTCCTTTACGTCGGTCGAATGACTGGGGTAGGCGGAGCCTAGGAGGGATCATGTGACCAGCTTTGCTGGGCTCTTTGCCATTTCCTGTTGGGGAAGAGAATATCCCACAAGTAAGGATGACGCCGTGGACCGGACACACTGTTGGAGAAAGTAATTTATCAGGTAAGCATAAATTCTGTTTTCTTCAGCGCCGCTTGGATGATGACTTCTGCTGCTCCGGATCTCCCCTTCGGTTCCATCGGTGGCTCGGCTGAGTGAAGACGACTCAAGGTAGGATGATCTTCAGGGGGGTAGTGTTAGGTTTTTTTAAGGGGGGGTTGGGTTAGATTAGGGGTATGTGGGTGGTGGGTTTTAATGTTGGGGGGTTGTATTATTCTTTTACAGGCAAAAGAGCTGCTTTCTTTGGGGCATGCCCCACAAAAGGCCCTTTTAAGGGCTGGTAAGGTAAAAGAGCTTTGAACTTTTTAATTTAGAATAGGGTAGGGATTTTTTTTATTTTGCGGGGGTTTGTTATTTTATTAGGGGGCTTAGATTAGGTGTTGTAAATTGTTGTAATATTTTTTAAATGTTTGTAACTTATTTTTTTTATTTTTTGTTACTTAGCTTTTTTATTTTTTGTAATTTAGTTTATTTAATTGTATTTAATTGTAGTTATTTGTAGGTAATTTATTTAATTAATTTAATGATAGTGTAGTGTTAGGTTTAATTGTAACTTAGGTTAGGATTTATTTTACAGATAATTTTGTATTTCTTTTAGCTAGGTAGTTATTAAATAGTTAATAACTATTTAATAACTATTCTATCTTGCTAAAATAAATACAAAGTTACCTGTAAAATAAATATAAATCCTAAAATAGCTACAATGTAATTATTAATTATATTGTAGCTATCTTAGGGTTTATTTTACAGGTAAGTATTTAGTTTTAAATAGGAATAATTTATTAAAGTATAGTGTAGTGTTAGGTGTAATTGTAACTTAGGTTATTTTTTATTTTACAGGTAAATTTCTCTTTATTTTAATAGGTAGCTATTAAATAGTTAATAACTATTTAATAGCTATTGTACCTAGTTAAAATAAATTGAAAGATGCCTGTAAAATAAAAATAAATCCTAAGATAGCTACAATATAATTATTAGTTATATTGTAGCTATATTAGGGTTTATTTTAAAGGTAAGTATTTAGTTTTAAATAGGATTAACTTAGTTAATAAGAGAAATATTATTTAGATTTATTTAATATTTAAGTTAGGGGGGTGCTAGGGTTAGTGTTAGACTTAGGTTTAGGGGTTAATAATTTTATTACAGTGGCGGCTGTGTAGTGGGGGTCAGGATAGGGGTTAATAAATGTATTATAGGTGGCGACGGTGTAGGGGGGGGCAGATTAGGGGTTAATAAGTTTAATATAGGTTGTGGCGGGGTCCGGGAGCGGCGGTTTAGGGGTTAAACTATTTAGTTGCGGCGAGGTGCGGAATCAGCAGGATAGGGGTTAATAACTTTATTATAGGTGGCGACGGTATAGGGGGGGCAGGATAGGGGTTACTAGGTATAATGTAGGTGGCGGCGGTGTCCGGGAGCGGCGGTTTAGGGGTTAATACATTTATAAGAGTTGTGGCCGGGTCTAGGAGCGGCGGTTTAGGGGTTACTAACTTTATTTAGTTGCGGGGGGCTCCGGGGGCGCCGGTATAGGGGGTAGAACAGTGTAGTTAGTGTGGGTGCTTAGTGACAGGCTAGCAATAAAGCTGTAAAAAAGCCGAAGATCAGCGAGATCGGATGAGTGATAACTATCACAGTCCGCTGCTCATTGCCCCGTACTTGGTGCGCGGCTTTTTGACAGCTTTATTGATAACTTAGGCGAACGTATTCAGGTCCGCGGCGGCGATGGTAGGCAAGCTTAGGCGGGCGTATTGAACCGGCGAAGGCAGGTAAAGTAGACGCGTTGTTAACTACCCCCCATAGCATCTAGAAACAGATTTATCTTAAAATAGTTGATAAGCCTGCCTAGAGGGCAGTCTAATTATTTTTTAACCCCTTAAGGATCAAGAATGTGCCAGGAACGTCCTACAAAAAAACACCCTTAACGTCCAAGGACGTTCCTGGCACGTCCTCTGGTCTTTCAAGTCTTTTATGGTATTGCAGTGATGCCTCTATATTGAGGCATCCTGCAATACCAATTTTTTACAAACCGATGCAGAGAGAGCCACTTTGTGGCCCTCTCTGCACCGGTAGCGATGGTGGCTAATGATCATCGTTGGTGGGTGGTAGCATTGGCGGGGGGGCCTGCGTGGGGCGCACGCATGCGCAGCAACCACTGGCCATCAATGAAACTTAATAGGAAGGAGGGAGAGGGAGGGGGAAAAATAGGGATCAAAGGATCTGGGAGCGGGAGAGGGAGGGCGGTTTTGAGGGGGGCTACTACATTACAGAAAAAAAATAAATTTATTAAAAAAAAATTAATAATTTTTTTTTTTTTTAGCAAAATGGGTACTGGCAGACAGCTGCCAGTACCCAAGATGGTGGCACATAGGTAGCGGGGGGAGGGTTAGAGAGCTGTTTAGGGGAGATCAGGGAGGTTGGGGGCTTAGGATGGTATATTAGAGCTACATAATTATTATTATTTAAAAAATAAATAAAAAAAGGCCTTTTATTTTAGTACTGGCAGAATTTCTGCCAGTACTCAAGATGGCAGGGATAATTGTGGGGTGAGGGAGGGAAGAGAGCTGTTTGGGAGGGATCAGGGGATGCGATGTGTCAGGTGGGAGGCTGATCTCTACACTAAAGCTACAATTAACCCTACAAGCTCCCTAATTAACCCCTTCTCTGCTGGGCATAATACACTTGTGGTGCGCAGCGGCATTTTAGCAGCCTTCTAATTACCAAAAAGCAATGCCAAAGCCATATATGTCTGCTATTTCTAAACAAAGGGGATCCCAGTGAAGCATTTACAAGCATTTGTGCCATAATTGCACAAGCTGTCTGTAAATAATTTTAGTGAGAAACCTAAAATTGTGAAAAATTTAACAATTTTTTTTTTTTATTTGATCGCATTTGGCGGTGAAATGGTGGCATGAAATATACCAAAATGGGCCTAGATCAATACTTGGGGGTGTTTACTACACTCCACTAAAGCTAAAAATAACCCTACACGCTCCCTACAAGCTTCCTAATTAACTCCTTCACTGCTGGGCATAATATACGCGTGGTGCGCAGCGGTATTTAGCGGCCTACTAATTATCATAAAGCAATACCAAAGCCATATATGTCTGCTATTTCTGAACAAAGGGGATCCCAGAGAAGCATTTACAACCATTTATGCCATAATTGCACAAGCTATAAATAATTTCAGTGAGAAACCTAAAGTTTGTGAAAAAGTGAACAATTTTTTTTATTTGATCGCATTTGGAGGTGAAATGGTGGCATGAAATATACCAAAATGGGCCTAGATCAATACTTTGGGTTGTCTACTAAAAAGAAATATATACATGTCAAGGCATATTAAGGGATTCCTGACAGATATCAGTGTTACAATGTAACTATAGCTAATTTTTTTTTTAAAATAATGGTTTGGAAATAGCAAAATTCTACTTGGACTTATTGCCCTATAACTTACAAAAAAAGCAGAGAACATGTAAACATTGGGCATTTCTAAACTCAGGACAAAATTTAGAAACTATTTAGCATAGGTGTTTTTAGGTGGTTGTAGATGTGTAACAGATTTTGGGGGTCAAAGTTAGAAAAAGTGTGTTTGTTTTTTTTTTCAATTTTTTCCTAATATTTTATATATTTTTTTTATAGTAAATTATAAGATATGATAAAAATACTGGTATTTTTTAGAAAGTTCATTTAATGGCGAGAAAAACTGTATATAATATGTGTGGGTACAGTAAATGAGTAAGAGGAAAATTACAGCTAAACACAAACACAGCAGAAATGCAAAAATAGCCTTGGTCCCAGACGCTCAACAAATGGAAAAGTGCTCTGGTCACAAAGGGGTTAAACTACAGATGTAGAAACAACCTATTTTGTAACTCTTATTTTATATAAATATTTAAGCTACAGGTATAGCAATACTATAATTATAATGGACTACTGTCTTAAATATCAAAAATATTTTCTACATAATAAACTACTCTATTTGGACAAACTACTGTCCTAAATAAATACAAAATTTCTTCCCTAACCTAACATTCCCTTAAATTAACCAAAATTACCTAAACTAATACATTCTAAAGTTACAAAAAATAAAAAAAGACTAACATTACAGAAAATAAAAAATCAAATTTCACAAAATTAAACCTAATCCCTATGAAAATAAAAAAGCCCCCCAAAATAAAAACACCCCCTACTCTAAGAATATTACCAGTAGCCCTTTGAAGAGCTTTTTGCAGGGCATTACCCCAAGATAATCAGCTCTTTTGCAAAACAAACACAAAGTCCCACATAACAGTAAACCCCCACCCCCCAAAATAAAAGAACCTAACACTAAAAAACCTAAACTACCCATTGCCCTGAAAAGGGCATTTGTTTGTGCATTGCCTTTAAAAGGGCATTTGGCTCTTTTACTGCCCATCCCTAATCTAAATGAAACAACCCCCTCCCCCCAAAAAAACTTAAAAAACCTTAAGTCTAACCCCCAGGAGAAGTCCGGCGGAGAAGGTCCTGTTCCAGGCGGTGAAGTCTTCTTCCAAGTGTGACCTCTTCTTCCTCCATGAAGATCCTGCGCGGAGCGGAGCTGAAGACTGAAGACCGATGACCGCGGAGCAGAAGACCGGCGACCCGGGAACTGAAGACAGGCGACCGCAGAGCCATGGAGCGTGGAGGATCCTCTTTGTACGATCTCCGCCGTACACTGAATAGTGATTTCAAGGTACACGATTAAGGATCAGCCAATAGAATTTAACTTGCTCTCATGCTATTGGCTAATTTAAACAGCCAATGGTGGATTCTTTTACCACCCTGCCATATTCGGATTTCACCTGGATGCAGCAAAGCTGCATCCAGGTGAATTCTTTTGTCCTCACGCTGCCAACATTCCATTCAGGATGTGTGCGCAACTGCCGACGGACATTACAAACACAATTATAGCATAGATACTAGTTGATAAATCTGCCCAGAGGACATTCTATGTGTTAAAAATGCTACCCCCCCAAGCTACAAAAAATAAAAAAGTAAAAATACAGAAAAAAATAAACAAAGCTATCCAAAATAAAAATTAAACCTAAACTAATACCCCTATAAAAATAAAAAAATCCCCCGCAAAATAAAAACACCTCCTAATCTAATACTAAACTACCAATAGCCCTTACAAGGGCGTTTTGTAGGGCTTTGCCCTAAAGCAATGAGCTCTTTTACATTAAAAATAAACACTAAAGCTCCAAATAGGTACTCTTGGTTTCAGAAGTCCGGCGGAGAAGGTCTTCTTCCAGATGGGTCCATCATCTTCATACACAGCGAGGGCGGCGCGGAGCGGAGGTCCAGAGCAGTCTTCCCAGATGTGGCGATCCTCAGCGTTAGTCAGATGTGGCGGCGTCGGTGGTCATCTCCGACGGTCCTCTGCGGCATGGAGGTTCCTCTTCTTACGATATCCGGCGTATACTGAATATTAAATGCCAGGTACCGCAATTAATTTAGGGTACATTGCATTCCTATTGGCTGAATTTTTCAAAACAGCCTATAGGATTAGAGGTTCTGAAATCCTATTGGCTGTTCAAATCAGCCAATAAGATTTCAGTAGCTCTCATCCTATTGGCTGATTTTGAAATCGGATGAAAGCTACTGAAATCTGCCAACATTCCTTTGAGGATGCATGCGCAACTGACGACACCGACGGACGCGTTACAAACGCGATTATAGTATAGATAGGTTTCTCAGAGCCCCTCACCAGAAGTCAAAATAATATTTCTCCAACATAGGTGTGTCCGGTCCACGGCGTCATCCTTACTTGTGGGATATTCTCTTCCCCAACAGGAAATGGCAAAGAGCCCAGCAAAGCTGGTCACATGATCCCCCCTAGGCTCCGCCTTCCCCAGTCATTCTCTTTGCCGTTGTACAGGCAACATCTCCACGGAGATGGCTTAGAGTTTTTTGGTGTTTAAATGTAGTTTTTATTCTTCAATCAAGAGTTTGTTATTTTAAAATAGTGCTGGTATGTACTATTTACTCTGAAACAGAAAAGAGATGAAGATTTCTGTTTGTAAGAGGAAAATGATTTTAGCAACCGTTACTAAAATCGATGGCTGTTTCCACACAGGACTGTTGAGATGAAGTAACTTCAGTTGAGGGGAACAGTGTGCAGACTTTTGCTGCTTGAAGTATGACACATTTCTAACAAGACTTGGTAATGCTGGAAGCTGTCATTTTCCCTATGGGATCCGGTAAGCCATTTTAATAACAAGTTATAAAGGGCTTCACAAGGACTTTAAAGACTGGTAGACATTTTTCTGGGCTAAAACGTTTGTTTTATAAACATGTTTAATGGTTTTTTACTTTGAGGAGTTAATTTTATCTTGGGAATTTTGATAAAAAAGACGGCAGGCACTGTATTGGACACCTTTTTCACTGGGGGCCTTCTCTAGTCATAGGCAGAGCCTCAGTTTCGCGCCACTAATGCGCAGTTGTTTTTTGGGAAGCAAAGCATGCAGATGCATGTGTAAGGAGCTCTGATACACTGAAAAAGCGTGCTGAAGGCGTCATTTGGTATCGTATTCCCCTCTGGGCTTGGTTGGGTCTCAGCAAAGCAGATACCAGGGACTGTATAGGGGTTAAATGTAAAAACGGCTCCGGTTCCGTTATTTTAAGAGTTAAGACTTTCATATTTGGTGTGCAATACTTTTAAGGCTTTATGACACTGTGGTGAAATTTTGGTGAATTTTGGACAATTCCTTCATACTTTTTCGCATATTCAGTAATAAAGTGTGTTCAGTTTAAAATTTAAAGTGACAGTAACGGTTTTATTTTAAAACGTTTTTTGTACTTTGTTATCAAGTTTATGCCTGTTTATCATGTCTGTACCATCAGATAGACTATGTTCTGTATGTCAGGAAGCCAAAGTTCCTTCTCATTTAAATAGATGTGATGCATGTGATAGTGAAAATGATGCCCAAGATGATTCCTCTAGTGAGGGGAGTAAGCATGGTACTGCATCATCCCCTTATGTGTTTACACCAGTCTTGCCCACACAAGAGGCCCCTAGTACATCTAGTGCGCCAATTCTTCTTACTATGCAACAATTAACGGCTGTAATGGATAATTCTATTAAAAACATTTTAGCCAAAATGCCCACTTATCAGCGTAAGCGCGACTGCTCTGTTTTAGATACTGAAGAGCATGAGGGCGCCGATGATAATGGTTCTGACATGCCCTTACTCCAGTCTGAAGGGGCTAGGGAGGTTTTGTCTGAGGGAGAAATTTCAGATTCAGGAAAAATTTCTCAACAAGCTGAACCTGATGTTATTTCGTTCAAATTTAAATTGGAACATCTCCGCGCTCTGCTTAAGGAGGTGTTATCTACCCTGGATGATTGTGACAATTTGGTCATTCCAGAGAAATTATGTAAGATGGACAAGTTCCTAGAGGTCCCGGTGCCCCCCGAAGCTTTTCCTATACCCAAGCGGGTGGCGGATATTGTAAACAAAGAATGGGAAAGGCCCGGCATACCTTTTGTTCCTCCCCCTATATTTAAGAAATTGTTTCCTATAGTCGACCCCAGAAAGGACTTATGGCAGACAGTCCCTAAGGTCGAGGGGGCGGTCTCTACTTTAAACAAACGCACTACTATCCCTATAGAGGATAGTTGTGCTTTCAAAGATCCTATGGATAAAAAGTTAGAAGGTTTGCTTAAAAAGATGTTTGTTCAGCAAGGTTACCTTCTACAGCCAATTTCATGCATTGTTCCTGTTACTACAGCAGCGTGTTTCTGGTTTGATGAACTAGAAAAGTCGCTAGATAAGGATACCTCTTATGAGGAGATTATGGACAGAATTCGTGCTCTTAAATTGGCTAATTCTTTTACTCTAGACGCTACCCTGCAATTAGCTAGATTGGCGGCGAAAAATTCAGGGTTTGCTATTGTGGCGCGCAGAGCGCTTTGGCTAAAGTCTTGGTCAGCGGATGCGTCATCCAAGAACAAATTGCTTAATATTCCTTTCAAGGGGAAAACGCTGTTTGGCCCTGACTTGAAAGAGATTATTTCAGATATCACTGGGGGAAAGGGCCATGCCCTTCCTCAGGATAGGTCTTTCAAGGCTAAAAATAAGCCTAATTTTCGTCCCTTTCGTAGAAACGGACCAGCTTCAAGTTCTACACCCTCTAAGCAAGAGGGTAATACGTCTCAGGCCAAGCCAGCCTGGAGGCCAATGCAAGGCTGGAACAAAGGTAAGCAGGCCAAGAAACCTGCTACTGCTACAAAGACAGCATGAGATGTTGGCCCCCGATCCGGGACCGGATCTGGTGGGGGGCAGACTTTCTCTCTTCGCTCAGGCGTGGGCAAGAGATGTTCTGGATCCTTGGGCCCTAGAAATAGTCTCCCAAGGTTATCTTCTGGAATTCAAGGAGCTACCCCCAAGGGGAAGGTTCCACAGGTCTCAATTGTCTTCAGACCTCATAAAAAAACAGGCATTCTTACATTGTGTAGAAGACCTGTTAAAAATGGGAGTGATTCATCCTGTTCCATTAAAGGAACAAGGGATGGGGTTCTACTCCAATCTGTTCATAGTTCCCAAAAAAGAGGGAACATTCAGACCAATCTTGGATCTCAAGATCTTAAACAAATTTCTCAGGGTTCCATCGTTCAAAATGGAAACCATTCGAACAATTCTTCCTACCATCCAGGAAGGTCAATTCATGACCACGGTGGATTTAAAGGATGCGTATCTACATATTCCTATCCACAAGGAACATCATCAGTTCCTAAGGTTTGCCTTTCTGGACAAACATTACCAGTTTGTGGCACTTCCATTCGGATTAGCCACTGCCCCAAGAATTTTCACAAAGGTACTAGGGTCCCTTCTAGCGGTGCTACGACCGAGGGGCATTGCAGTAGAACCTTACTTGGACGACATTCTGATTCAAGCGTCGTCCCTGCCACAAGCAAAGGCTCATACGGACATTGTCCTAGCCTTTCTCAGATCTCACGGGTGGAAGGTGAACGTAGAGAAAAGTTCTCTATCTCCGTCAACAAGAGTCCCCTTCTTGGGAACAATAATAGACTCCTTAGAAATGAGGATTTTTCTGACAGAAGCCAGAAAATCAAAACTTCTAAACTCTTGTCAAGTACTTCATTCTGTTCTTCTTCCTTCCATAGCGCAGTGCATGGAAGTAATAGGTTTGATGGTTGCGGCAATGGACATAGTTCCTTTTGCGCGAATTCATCTAAGACCATTACAACTGTGCATGCTCAGACAGTGGAATGGGGATTATACAGACTTGTCTCCAACGATTCAAGTAGATCAGAGGACCAGAGATTCACTCCGTTGGTGGCTGACCCTGGACAACCTGTCACAAGGGATGAGCTTCCGCAGACCAGAGTGGGTCATTGTCACGACCGACGCCAGTCTGGTGGGCTGGGGCGCGGTCTGGGAACCCCTGAAAACTCAGGGTCTTTGGTCTCGGGAAGAATCTCTTCTACCGATAAACATTCTAGAACTAAGAGCGATATTCAATGCTCTCAAGGCTTGGCCTCAGCTAGCAAAGGCCAAATTCATAAGGTTTCAATCAGACAACATGACGACTGTTGCGTATATCAACCATCAGGGGGGAACAAGGAGTTCCCTGGCGATGGAAGAAGTGACCAAGATAATTCAATGGGCGGAGACTCACTCCTGCCACTTGTCTGCATTCCACATCCCAGGAGTGGAAAATTGGGAAGCGGATTTTCTGAGTCGTCAGACATTTCATCCGGGGGAGTGGGAACTCCATCCGGAAATCTTTGCCCAAATAATTCAATTATGGGGCATCCCAGACATGGATCTGTTGGCTTCTCGCCAGAACTTCAAGGTTCCTTACTACGGGTCCAGATCCAGGGATCCCAAGGCGACTCTAGTGGATGCACTAGTAGCACCTTGGAGCTTCAACCTAGCTTATGTGTTCCCACCGTTTCCTCTCATTCCCAGGCTGGTAGCCAGGATCAAACAGGAGAGAGTATCGGTGATCTTGATAGCTCCTGCGTGGCCACGCAGGACTTGGTATGCAGACCTGGTGAATATGTCATCAGCTCCACCATGGAAGCTACCTCTGAGACAGGACCTTCTTGTTCAAGGTCCGTTCGAACATCCGAATCTGGCCTCACTCCAACTGACTGCTTGGAGATTGAACGCTTGATTTTATCAAAGCGAGGGTTCTCAGATTCTGTCATTGATACTCTTGTTCAGGCTAGAAAGCCTGTAACTAGAAAAATCTACCATAAAATATGGAAAAGATATATCTGTTGGTGTGAATCTAAAGGATTCCCATGGAACAAGATAAAAATCCCTAGGATTCTATCCTTTCTTCAAGAAGGTTTGGAGAAAGGATTATCTGCAAGTTCTTTGAAGGGACAGATTTCTGCTTTATCTGTTTTACTTCATAAAAAGCTGGCGGCTGTGCCAGACGTTCAAGCTTTTGTTCAGGCTCTGGTCAGAATCAAGCCTGTTTACAAAAATTTGACTCCTCCCTGGAGTCTCAATCTAGTTCTTTCAGTTCTTCAGGGGATTCCGTTTGAACCCCTACATTCCGTTGATATAAAGTTATTATCTTGGAAAGTTTTGTTTTTGGTTGCAATTTCTTCTGCAAGAAGAGTTTCAGAGTTATCTGCTCTGCAGTGTTCTCCTCCATATCTGGTGTTCCATGCAGATAATGTGGTTTTGCGTACTAAACCTGGTTTTCTTCCGAAAGTTGTTTCTAACAAAAATATTAACCAGGAGATAGTCGTGCCTTCTTTGTGTCCTAATCCAGTTTCAAAGAAGGAACGTTTATTGCACAACTTGGATGTAGTTCGTGCTCTCAAATTTTACTTAGCAGCTACTAAGGATTTCAGACAAACATCTTCTTTGTTTGTTGTTTATTCTGGTAAAAGGAGAGGTCAAAAAGCAACTTCTACCTCTCTCTCTTTCTGGCTTAAAAGCATTATCCGATTGGCTTATGAGACTGCCGGACGGCAGCCTCCTGAAAGAATCACAGCTCACTCCACTAGGGCTGTGGCTTCCACATGGGCCTTCAAGAACGAGGCTTCTGTTGATCAGATATGTAAGGCAGCGACTTGGTCTTCACTGCACACTTTTACCAAATTCTACAAATTTGATACTTTTGCTTCATCTGAGGCTATTTTTGGGAGAAAGGTTTTGCAAGCCGTGGTGCCTTCCATCTAGGCGACCTGATTTGTTCCCTCCCATCATCCGTGTCCTAAAGCTTTGGTATTGGTTCCCACAAGTAAGGATGACGCCGTGGACCGGACACACCTATGTTGGAGAAAACAGAATTTATGCTTACCTGATAAATTACTTTCTCCAACGGTGTGTCCGGTCCACGGCCCGCCCTGGTTTTTTAATCAGGTCTGATGAATTATTTTCTCTAACTACAGTCACCACAGTATCATATGATTTCTCCTATGCATATTCCTCCTTTACGTCGGTCGAATGACTGGGGAAGGCGGAGCCTAGGGGGGATCATGTGACCAGCTTTGCTGGGCTCTTTGCCATTTCCTGTTGGGGAAGAGAATATCCCACAAGTAAGGATGACGCCGTGGACCGGACACACCGTTGGAGAAAGTAATTTATCAGGTAAGCATAAATTCTGTTTTTATTTTCTTAGATTGGCTATACAAATCTTTTAAATGCCAAACTTCGATTAGAGGGATAAAAAATAAATAAATTAGGATTCAGATGGAGCTTGTGATCTTAAAGGGACAATAAAGTCAAAATAAAACTTTCATGATTCAAATAGAGAATGTAATTTTAAACAACTTTCCAATTTACTTCTGTAATCAAATTTGCTTTGTTCTCTTGGTATCTTTTATTAAAGAGTAAAACTAGGTAGACTCATCAGAGCTCAGGAGTGTCCACGTGTCTTTAGTACTCTTTGGCAGAAGTGTTTTGCAACATTGCATAACAAAGCTACAAATAATGTTGCAAAACACTTCTGCTAAAGAGTACTAAAGACACGTGCACACTCCTGAGCTCTGATGAGTCTACCTAGTTTTACTCTTCAGTAAAAGATACCAAGAGAAAAAAGTAAATTTGCTAATAGAAGTTGTTTAAAATTGCATTCTGTATCTGAATCATGAAAGTTTTTTATTTTGACTTTACTGTCCCTTCAAACAACTTTCTAATTTACTTCTATTATCTGTTTTTCTTCACACTCTTGGTATCTTTTGTTGAAAAGCAGGGATGTATGCTTAGGAGCCGGCCCTTATCTGGAACGCTATATAGCAGCAGTTTTGCAAGAATGTTATCCATTTGCAAGAGCACTAGATGGCAGCACTATTTCCTGCCATATAGTGAACCAGATGTCTACCTAGATATCTCTAACACAATATCATAGGAACTAAGGAAATTTGTTGATAGAAGTTAATTATAAACTAAATGGTAAGCTCTGTCTGAATCACAAAAGAAAATGTTTGGGTTTCATATCCCTTTAAGACAAACACTTCGGGGGGAATTTAAGATATCCTACTAATTTAGCTTACACTAAGGGCTCGATTTATCAAGCCCCTACGGCTGCAAGTTCTCACAAGAACTTGCTCGCTGTGATTTATCAAGCAGCAGTCACCAGGCCGCTGCTTCCCTAAGCTCTTCGCCACCTCTAAGGTGGCGAAATTCAATCTCCTCGGTCGAGTCCGACCGAGGAGATTGACAGCTCCTGCCCGCGCGTTATTGGCTGTGCTCGGGCAGGGGGCGGGATTGCACGCGAGCGCAAAATTGCGCTCGTGTGCAATGGCGAATACCTGCGGGTAATTTCGCCCCGCCACAGGCGAGCTGAGGCGTACAGGGGCGTGTATACGCGCCCCTGTACGCCTCAGCGTTAATAAATCTAGCCCTTTATAGGTAATGTGGATGAACTTGTTAGGCCTTTGTTTTTTTTATCTGCTGTCGAAATCTCTTTTTAGTTGCGAATATCTGACTTTTAGTCAGCCAATAAAATGCATTGTTTTGCAGGTTTTATCTGATAAATACAATTAGGGACAGATCTGTAGCAGAGCTGAGAATACACACTGCAGACTTCTCATGGCTGACCCTGCTACATAGCTTTTCCTAATTGGCTTTAACAGATAAAAACTGTCCCAGCCCTTGTCTGCAAACTCAAATCCAGATCGGCTCCTCCAGATAAGGCAAGTAGTGGGTAGAGTTTGTTAATTTGTTTTATAAAGGTTTATACTTGGCTCATATATGTTATACTATAGCAAGACCACACATGTAATTACAAGGTGTTTACTGTCCAGTGTTCTCTCTCCCCAGGACCGTTTTAATGTGTGCAACACCTGTCTAAATTTACTGACCACCCAGCTAAAATTTTAGCAAAAAATAAGGTTAAATTTAGCCAATATTAAAAAAAATAATAATAATAAAAAAATAATAATAATAATAATAAAAAATCATTTTTTTGTGTGTGTTTAAATTATCAGTAAATAAATGTGTTTGCTTATGCAATTAATTTTTGCTTTGGATAAGCTGAGAATGTTATATTAGAAAGTATTACTCTGCCTCTACCCGGCTGGCAAAAATTTCACTAGAGAACACTGCTGTCCCTTTAATGTCCCAAAGTCTATGAGATAGGGCCATTTACAGTAGTTAAAGGGACACTGAACCCAGTTTTTTTCTTTTGTGATTCAGATAGAACATGCAATTTTAAGCAACTTTCTAATTTACTCCTATTATCAATTTTTCTTCGTCCTCTAGCTATCTTTATTTGAAAAAGAAAACATCTAAGCTAAGGAGCCAGGCAATTTTTGGTTCAGAACACTATACAGCATTTGTTTATTGGTGGGTGATTTTATCCACCAATCGGCAAAATGGGCCGGCATCTAAACTTACTTTCTTGCATTTCAAATAAAGATACCAAGAGAATGAAGAAAATTTGATAATGGGAGTAAATTAGAAAGTTGCTTAAAATTGCATGCTCTATCTGAAACTATTTGAGTCCAGTGTCCCTTTAATGCTGAGTATTTTCCTGCTTTACATCTTCCTTATACATTGATATCAAGTATAAAGACAAAAACAAAACATTAACAGAGAAAAGGCTGTTGAAAGCATTTTTCTTTAGGACATAGCAGTATTCAAGGTCTCACCATATGTGTAACACAGATACGATTATCTATTGTCACTTGTATCTTTGGAGGACCCCATTATACTGGTCAGGTGGTCAATTAATGTATTTGCTTTCTGAAATGTGATTTCATAAGGGCTTGACAGGCAGTCTTCACATTTTGGGGTAGTAGAATTAAAGTAACATTCTAATGCACAGACTGTGCAAGGCTCTGATTTGAGTATGTCACTTTTGCATTGCTACCCATAGATGATTGTGTGTTAAACACATTGTCCTGCTCAGGATCACACAAACATTACAACTCACAAGGAGGACATAGCTATTGATTAGTGGTGTCATGCAGTTTCCACTCCCGATTGGCTCTTCTGCAGTGCTTGCAACTCCCAAGGGGACTTCACTTATGTGAAGGACGTGGACTCCTTGCACACATGCCCTAAAGATATGCAACTGCACCTCACTGACAAAGCCCAAGAGAGGCCGAAACGTACGTCTGCGGTTTGTTGTTTGTCTTGTTCAGAGAAGAATTGCCTGGTATTTCGGTGCTGGACTGTCATTGGGCAGGATCAGACTGATATGCTACAGGATATTTTTTCTCTGTGAAAAGGCATAGTGTGCAAAAAGAGACTGCAGCCTGAGTGGCACTGGCCTCAAGCACAGACGTTTTTCTAGCTATTGTTCTGTCTCAGTGAGTGCGTCTCTCTATTTTCTTGAGTCTATAATACACGCCAAAGTGCAAGGAAAAGACTGACAGCCTATAATACATGCCATAGTGCAAGGGAGAGACTGATGGCCTATAATACATGCCAAAGTGCAAGGCAGAGACTGACAGCCTATAATACATGCCATAGTGTCAGGGAGAGCCCGACAGCTTATAATACATGCCGTAGTGCAAGGGAGAGACTGACAGCCTATAATACATGCCATAGTGCAAGGGAGAGACTGATGGCCTATAATACATGCCAAAGTGCAAGGCAGAGACTGACAGCCTATAATACATGCCATAGTGTCAGGGAGAGCCCGACAGCTTATAATACATGCCGTAGTGCAAGGGAGAGACTGACAGCCTATTACACATGCAATAGTGCAAGGGAGAGACTGACAGCCTGTAATACACGCCGTAGTGCAAGGGACAGACTTACAGTCTATAGTACATGCCAAAGTGCAAGGAAAAGACTGACAGCCTATAATACATGCCATAGTGCAAGGGAGAGACTGACGGCCTATAATACATGCCTTTGTGCAAGGGAGAGACTGACGGTCTATAATACATGCCATAGTGTCAGGGAGAGCCCGACCGCTTATAATACATGCCATAGTGTCAGGGAGAGCCCGACCGCTTATAATACATGCCGTAGTGCAAGGGAGAGACTGACAGCTATAATACATGCCTTAGTGCAAGGGAGAGACTGATGGCCTATAATACATGCCTTAGTGCAAGGGAGAGACTGACGGTCTATAATACATGCCTTAGTGCAAGGGAGAGACTGATGGCCTATAATACATGCCTTAGTGCAAGGGAGAGACTGATGGCCTATAATACATGCCTTAGTGCAAGGGAGAGACTGACGACCTATAATACATGCCTTAGTGCAAGGGAGAGACTGACGGCCTATAATACATGCCTTTGTGCAAGGGAGAGACTGACGGTCTATAATACATGCCATAGTGTCAGGGAGAGCCCGACCGCTTATAATACATGCCATAGTGTCAGGGAGAGCCCGACCGCTTATAATACATGCCGTAGTGCAAGGGAGAGACTGACAGCTATAATACATGCCTTAGTGCAAGGGAGAGACTGATGGCCTATAATACATGCCTTAGTGCAAGGGAGAGACTGACGGCCTATAATACATGCCTTAGTGCAAGGGGAGACTGACGGCCTATAATACATGCCATAGTGTCAGGGAGAGCCAGACCGCTTATAATACATGCCGTAGTGCAAGGGAGAGACTGACAGCTAGCTTCTTGTCATTGGCTCTCCAAATGTGTTCAACTAGCTCCTATTTTGATAATGTGATAAGAGGTAAATTTAAAAATTGCATGCGCTATATAAAGAAAAAAAATGTGAATTTATTAACCTTTAAGGTCTATTTCTCAACTTTATTCCTGATATAACATTTGTACTGCATTTGTTAAGAAGGGGCATGTTTCTGCAGACACAAATTCACTTGAGAACTAAATAACTAAGACTATGTGATAATATCTTTTAGATAGAAAATAATGTCCGAAATAATCGTACAGAAACCTCTGCGAGAGCATGACGTGAATGAATCAATGGAACTAATTTACTACAATTTTTTTTAACATTACAGCCCTGAATATGCAGCTTAATTCTATATAATTAAAAAAGAATCCTTATTTCAGGAAGAGTAACCTTTGGATTATAATGTATGTTAAATCCTTTTTCCTTCTTAATACAGGGAGTGTCCACAGCTGCATTCCCTACTTGTGGGAAATACTGAACCTGGCCACCAGGAGGAGGCAAAGACACCACAGCCAAAGGCTTAAATACCTCCCCCACTTCCCTCATCCCCCAGCCATTCTTTGCCTTTTGTCACAGGAGGTTGGCAGAGAAGTGTCAGAAGTTTTTCGTAGTAGTTCCTTAGGAAGGGTATCTGCCCTTTGGGATGGAACTGGAGTTTTAAGTAGTCTTGTCAGCCTCTCAGTGAGAGCATTGATGAAAGTTAGAGTCCGGAGATGCAGGGAGAGTCTTTCTGCGAAACCATCCAGACTCATATTAACAGCTCCTAAGCAATCGGTTTTGATGAGTTTCACTGTCTGCTTTTCATCTCTCAAGTCCATGTCAGAAACAATGCTACAATCTGTCACACTTGACGGACTGTGTTTCTGTTCCACGGCATAGAGTCCAGTAAGATTGTTTCATTTTTTACACATATGTTAACGCTAGAAGACAGGGTTACAGTGGGACTCCTTTATCATTATGGAATCAAGGGTTAATATCTCCTGAGGGGGATTGTTGAACAGTGGGGTGTTAATCATATTTGTTTGTGATTTCTGCTGCTTTATATGTGTTAGATGTTTTGGGCTCACAGGCTGATATGGAATGTACAGGTTGCTTTTTTTTTTGGAGCTGAGCAGTTTTTATTAAGCTTGGTGCCCTTTAGTAGGGGCGGTCCTGCATTGTGCACCGTGTGACCGGGAGTGGTCATGGTTTACATTTCCTATTCCTGACTGAATGACTATGGAGAGGAGTGAGTTTTCTCTATACTTTCTGGGTCATAGGAGATGGTGAGTGCTCCAGCCATTGGGGGGTAACGGTGCCGGTTGTTTCTTTGATTTCAATAAGGTTACCTAGCTATGGAGGATTCTGATTTTTTTTTTTAGGGGGATCCCTCTACGACAGAATTCAATACCTGTGTATATTGTGAGGAGGCCCGGATAGTCCAGCCCTCTCAATTATGTTCCATATGCCGCAACAGGGTGTTTTCATCAACCAATGTTGAGATGTTAGATGCCACTGAACCTTCCACCTCTGAAGAGTCTTCGTCCCGTGAGGTGTCCCCCCTACAGTCATCTGATCCTACACATGCTGCTTCCCCTTGCACCACTAATCCTCCACCTGGAGGGGGCCTTTTTCCACCAGACGTTACTGCGCAATTTTGTCTGGCGATGTCTGCAGCCTTAGCCGCTTTGCCTCGTACTGCTATGCACAAACACACAAGCGTTAACTCATACACAGCGTTAACTCATACACTCCTGCCCAGGGAGCATTGCGTAAGGTAACGATTGTATCCGATCAGTCATCTGGGGATGCGGTTAAGAGTACGGACCTTCTGGGTCGGAGCCTGCTGCTTCTACTCCTCTGGCAGAGGAGCATTTAGAGTAGCATGCCTGCGCTCACTTCTAAGAGAAGTTTTGGCAATATTTGAGATTCCTAGTACTGATCTACCAGTCGAATCTCAGAACACTAAATTAGATGGTGAATTTGATTAGGCGGGTGAGGAAGGATGGAGATCCTCTTCCTTTTCGTCTATTCTTTTTAAGATTCCCAGTTCCGGGCTCTATAGGGAGGTTGTGTCGTTGCCCACTCCTGTTTGGCACTCACTTTTTGTGCACTTACCTTTCGTTTTACTGTTCCGTTTAAGGATAATTTATTCTTCTTCTTGGTTATAATAGGAAACACTTTTTCTGAAGATTTTTCGTCACATGGGATATTATGTACTGACGACTTAGATTGTCACAGTTTCTGGAGACTTCCTAATGATGCGTCTGTGTCTCGATTAAAAGTGATGGTCTCTCGATATTTTAGAGAAAGAATTAAGGCCTTGGAGCTCATAATTCTTTTTCTGGGAGTTTTGCAGATTACTAGCCCCAAAGCTAGGGCTTCAGGTTTGTTTAGTTCAGGTTTTGAATCGCTCTGACAGATATGACTTCTGAATCGTATCTTTCTACTGCTTGAGAGAAAGTTTTACTTTGTTCCGCTATTCTGCGGGTTTTACCGTTTAATCAGAGAACAAATTTCTTTCTCCTCTTCTTTTAATGCGGTTAAAGCCCAGCATCAGAGATCTCCGCTAAACCTGAACAATCCAAGTGTTTTTTGGAAGCCGACTCAGTCATGGAATAAGTCCAAGCAGAGCAGAGGGACCAGTTCCAGGTCCTATCTTGGATCGTGTTGGCGACTGACGTTTGCTCTTTTCAGACGCTTGATTCAGGGACAACAGGATCCATGGGTCCTAGAGGTCATAGCTAGGCTTCAAATTTCAGCCTTCCAGGGCAGTTTTCCTTCTCCCGATCCTGTCTCCAGATAGAGAGAGGGAAGCTATTTCACGTGGGTGCAGGTTTTGTTCTCCTTTGGAGTCATTGTCCTGGTGCATATCGCAGAGTGAGGTTTGAGATATTATTCAAACCATTTTTTTTCGTGGTCCCATAGAGGGAGGGAGCTCCAGTCCATTGGGTCCTAAAGCTTATCATGTATTCTCGTTCCAGAGGGAGACTATAAGATCCGCTCTACCCTTGGTATGGGAAGAGCAGAGCGGAACCACTGTTGAGGAAGGATATCATACCTTTTCATTCCTCCTCGGGAAACACTTCCGGTTCCTAAGGTTGTCGTTTCTGGACCAGTACTTCCAGTACATTGTTACTTCCGTTTTGGTCTCGCTACTGCTACTAGAGCCTTTTAGAAATCTAGGGTTTCTTTTGGCAGTGGCCAGAATCCAGATCTGGCGGTAGCTTCCCTTGTCTAGACTATCTGGTTCAATCACCATCATCTCGTCTGCTAGAAGACCATTAGGGATTTAATCTGTCTTCCTTGATCTTCAGGGATGGAAGAATATCTAGATCAGAGTTATCTGGTGTAGGTACCAGGGTGGATTCCTGGATGCTAGTTTTAGTCTTCATAGACATGAAGACATTTATTTCGGACTTGGAAAGTTATGAGTTAGCTTCATCAGGTCGTGCCCTCCAGACCTCCTTCAGACCATCGCTGGCTCTGTGAGGGGTGGTGATGATTTGTCATGGGGTCCATCTTGAACTTCATTTGTTTTGTTAGGTCTCTCTTCAGCCGAGGCTCGGTGTATGCTGAGGCAGTGGAGTGTTTCGAATCTGTCATAACAGATTTACCTGGACTACTGTATAGAATCGCTCTCTGGTGTCTTTTGTCCAGATTTACCTGTGGTCTCAGGAGGTTTCCCTCCCGATTAACTTTATGGATCTTCAGGCAGACTACTGGGTTAGTCCCAATTTATAGATTCTAGTCAGAACAAGAGACTCCCTAGCAATAAGGGTAGTATATCGGGTTTGGTAGAGGGCGGAGGCCCGCTACTGCTCGCTGTCAGCGATCCACTCTCCGGGTGTGGTTATCCGGGACGGATGTTCTCTACAAACATTCCCTTTATCTGGGGATAAGGTCTCCATCCAAGGGGTTTTCGGATGTGTTTTTTTTTTTTTTTTTTTTTTTTTAATTTTAAAAAGCTTTATTGAAAATATAAACATAACAATCATAGCAAATGTTACAGTGTAATCTGATAGTCTCACAAAGGGTATAAATTAAATGACTGTAGTGTCCAGTATCCAATCATCATCTCCTGAATCAGCACCAAAGGTGCTTAGTTAGTTCCATATCTTTGTCTCAGTATTGAAATGCTATGCAAACAATAGTCTAGGGTACAAAAGTGCATTCAACAAGTTCCAAAAGTATGTACATTGCTTATTCACTGATAAAAATTGTATGTAAAAAGGAGGTAAGAAAAGAAAAGAAGGGCGGAGAGGGGTGTCCCAGCGGCAAGCTTGAGTATATGTGTCTCTATAGTCGCCTAGTGTCTTATTCTGTGGGGCGTGTTTCTCCATTTGCCCAAGCTGACAGCATAAGCTCGTGTATATCAGTGGTGTCCTGCACTAAGTGGTGGTACCTTTCGAGTTGGAGTAACAAGGTGACCTGTGCTTTCCAATCTGACAGTGTCGGGACAGTGTGTGTTTTCCAGTTCTTAGGGATTAATATTTTAGTACTATTCAGCATGATCATCATTAATGCCCTGTGTTCTTTGCCCTCAATCCTTGGCAGCGAGAGATATAGAAGAATTTTGGGGTCATTAGGCAGAGTACAGCCTAATACGCTTTTAATGTGAGAGAGGACTTCCACCCAGTATGTATCTAATTTGGGGCATTCCCACCATATGTGTAGCAAAGAGCCTTCTCCCCCACAATTTCTCCAACATTTCCCAGAAGATGACCTATATATATGCTGTATTCTAATTGGGGTGAGGTACCATCTCAAGAGAAACTTGTAGTTTGACTCTTGAATTCTGGCCGAGATTGATGATTTTTTAGTAGCTTGAAAGGCTGACTGCCATTCTTGGTATGTTATGTCTGTGTTCAGCTCTTTTTCCCACGTCTTAACAAAGGAGGGTAGTGTTTCTGCTTCTCCCAGGAGGAGGATTTTATACAGTCTCGAGATTGCGTGTTGTGTTTTTGTTTTTTGCAGGCAGAGTGTTTCAAAGGGGGTGTGTGGTCTTATGAGTTGTTGCCTATGCTGATGTGTAGTCAAGTAGTGGGATATTTTAGCATGTGTGAACCAATTCATAGGTAGTTCAGGTATTTGCTCCTTTATGTCCCCAATTTCCTTGAGCTTGTGCTTCTCTATTAGTGCGGAGAACACTCTCTTGTCTAGACTCGCTATTTGGTTCGATCTAGTTTCCCTGAAGTCCCAAGGCAAATCTGGATTATTGCAGATAGGGGTAAGAGATGTTATCCCGGATATGTGTGTCGAAGTGTTGATAATCCTGTCCCATACCTGATAAAACTCTAACAGGAGAGGATAGTCCACTACCGTCTTTGGCCTATATTTCTTGTTAACCCAAGCTGTCAGGCCTACTTTGTTTGTATTCATAATGTCGCAATCTAATTGAACCCAATTTTTGTTTGGTCATTTTGGCACCAGTCCAGTAGTCTGTGTAACACTATTGCCTGTTTGTATGTGGCTATGTGTGGGACCCCTAGCCCTCCCTTGTCTCTAGGTAAGTATAATGTACGTCTTGCTACCCTTGGTTTAATTTCTCTCCAAATGTACTGATCGATGAGTCCTTGTATCCTGTCCAGATAGTGTGCTGGAAGGGATATAGGGGTTGTTTGAAGCAGATAGAGTAGCCTGGGCAAGATATTCATCTTCACCACATTGATGCGTCCCAGCCAGGAGATAGATTTATTTCTCCAGCTGGACAGGTCAGCAACCAGGTTGTGCTCCAGCTGTTTGTAATTAGCCTGAAACATCACCTGTGGGTCTGGGGACAAGTAGATCCCCAGGTACTTCATTTTTATCTGCTGTTTTTTCAAGGGGCAATTTAGAAGGAGCCTGGGTAGCTCGTCAGGTTTGTACGTGATGTTTGAAAACTCGGATTTGCTAAGATTAAGGTGGAAGTTGGAGACCCTGCCAAATTCTGTGAATGTTTCGAGCGCCTTGGGTATTGATAAGTCTTTGTCAGTGAGGGTAAGTATGACATCGTCGGCGTATAGCGCCAGTTTGTGTTCATGTGTGGTAGTGTGTATACCCTTAATCTGCTTATTTGACCTAATAGTTTGCGCCAGAGCCTCGATTGTGATGGCAAACAATACAGGTGAGAGTGGGCAGCCCTGTCTCGTTCCATTTTGGATACTAAATTTATCGGAGAGGATGCCATTTACTTTGACCCGCGCAGTTGGTTTGCTATAGAGCGAGAAAATTAAGGCTATGAAGTGTTTGCTAAAATTCATCTTGGACAGGGTCGCTTCCAGAAACTGCCAGCGTACCCTGTCAAACGCCTTCTCCGCGTCTGTAGAAATTAGTGCTAATGGGATATGTTGGGCCTGTGCGTGTGACATGAGTTGTAGAATCTTTAAAGTATTGTCTCGGGCTTCTCTTCCGGGTACAAAGCCCACTTGATCAGGATGGATCAGGGCGGGAAGGATTTTATTTCTTTCATGTAATTAGCAAGAGTCCATGAGCTAGTGACGTATGGGATATACATTCCTACCAGGAGGGGCAAAGTTTCCCAAACCTCAAAATGCCTATAAATACACCCCTCACCACACCCACAAATCAGTTTTTACAAACTTTGCCTCCTATGGAGGTGGTGAAGTAAGTTTGTGCTAGATTCTACGTTGATATGCGCTCCGCAGCAGGTTGGAGTCCGGTTTTCCTCTCAGCGTGCAGTGAATGTCAGAGGGGATGTGAGGAGAGTATTGCCTATTTGAATTCAATGATCTCCTTCTACGGGGTCTATTTCATAGGTTCTCTGTTATCGGTCGTAGAGATTCATCTCTTACCTCCCTTTTCAGATCGACGATATACTCTTATTTATATACCATTACCTCTGCTGATTTTCGTTTCAGTACTGGTTTGGCTTTCTACAACATGTAGATGAGTGTCCTGGGGTAAGTAAGTCTTATTTTCTGTGACACTCTAAGCTATGGTTGGGCACTTTTTTATAAAGTTCTAAATATATGTATTCAAACATTTATTTGCCTTGACTCAGGATGTTCAACATTCCTTATTTCAGACAGTCCGTTTCATATTTGGGATAATGCATATGAATAAATCAATTTTTTTCTTGCCTTAAAATTTGACTTTTTCCCTGTGGGCTGTTAGGCTCGCGGGGGCTGAAAATGCTTCATTTTATTGCGTCATTCTTGGTGCAGACTTTTTTGGCGCAAAAAAAATAAAAAACATATTTCTGTTTCCGGCGTCATACGTGTCGCCGGAAGTTGCGTCATTTTTTACGTTCTTTTGCGCCAAAAGTGTCGGCGTTCCAGATGTGGCGTCATTTTTGGCGCCAAAAGCATTTAGGCGCCAAATAATGTGGGCGTCATTTTTGGCGCTAAAAATATATGGGCGTCACTATTGTCTCCACATTATTTATTTATTTTTTTTTTTTTTTATTTTTTTTTTCAATTTTAGAAATATATTTATTGAAAGATGGACACAAGAGTACAACCAAGCACACACAATACAAAGTAAAAAAGTTGAATGGGATTTTTGCCTTTCAGGGTAGAGCTTACAACATGTGTGAAGACAAAGGATGTGGAAATTGAGGTTCAGAGAACATATAATAAGCACTCAGTCCATTTTTGTAAGCTGTGGAATAAAAATATGGGTTATTTTAGAATACCTTATATAAAACAGAAATGCTTGGAAACATGGGCTAAACATATCCATCGTGAGATGGGAGAGTAGATAAATTTAGTAAGCAAAACGTGCTGGTCAAATACTATAGAATAAGGCGGGGAAAGGAAGAGAAGAGGAAAAAAAAAAAAAAAAAAAAAAAGAAGGAGGGAAACGGTGGGGGGGGGAAGGGAAAGTGGGAAGAGAGCGGTTAGGTTATGAAGGGGCTGGAATGGTACTTTTTATGATATTGTTAGGGGCTGGTAGGGGGGAGGAAAACTAGGGGAACTTACTCCTGTTATTATTATCTGAGGGGTCTCCACTGGTCCCATATTTGCAGGTGTAATGGGGCTTTGTTATTCTGGGTGAAAATCGGGAGTTCCATAGTTTCGAGATACGTCATAATCTTAATGACTTCGCTCCACCCTGGTGGAGGCTTCTGCCTCCATAATCTGGCTATAGACAGCTTTGCTGCCATCAGAATATAGACGCTAAGGAGATCTCCGGCCTTTGTTGTTGTTTTAATATTTATATGAAATAACAGGGTCTGTGGGGTGGTCTCCAAAGAAGGGTCCAAGAGCTTTAATCTGCGTATGATCTCAAGCCAGAAGGGTTTTAACACAGGGCACTCCCACCAGATGGTCTCCACATTATTTAAGTCTCATTATTTATTGCTTCTGGTTGCTAGAAGCTTGTTCACTGGCATTTTTTCCCATTCCTGAAACTGTCATTCAAGGAATTTGATCAATTTTGCTTTATATGTTGTTTTTTCTATTATATATTGCAAGATGTCCCACGTTGAAACTGAGTCAGAAGATACTTCTGGAAAATCGCTGCCTGGTGCTGGAGCTACCAAAGCTAAGTGTATCTGCTGTAAACTTATGGTATCTGTTCCTCCAGCTGTTGTTTGTACTGTTTGTCATGACAAACTTGTTAATGCAGATAATATTTCCTTTAGTACTGTTACATTACCTGTTGCTGTTCCGTCAACATCTAATACTCAGAGTGTTCCTGATAACATAAGAGATTTTGTTTCTAAATCCATTAAGAAGGCTATGTCTGTTATTCCTCCTTCTAGTAAACGTAAAAAGTCTTTTAAAACTTCTCATTTTTCAGATGAATTTTTAAATGAACATCATCATTCTGATACTGATAATGGTTCTTCTGGTTCAGAGGATTCTGTCTCAGAGATTGATGCTGATAAATCTTCATATTTATTTAAAATGGAATTTACTTAAAGAAGTCCTAATTGCATTAGAAATTGAGGATTCTGGTCCTCTGGATACTAAATCTAAACGTTTAGATAAGGTTTTTAAATCTCCTGTAGTTATTCCAGAAGTTTTTCCTGTCCCTAGTGCTATTTCTGAAGTAATTTCCAGGGAATGGAATAATTTGGGTAATTCATTTACTCCTTCTAAACGTTTTAAGCAATTATATCCTGTGCCATCTGACAGATTAGAGTTTTGGGACAAAATCCCTAAGGTTGATGGGGCTGTCTCTACTCTTGCTAAGCGTACTACTATTCCTACGGCAGATGGTACTTCCTTTAAGGATCCTTTAGATAGGAAAATTGAATCCTTTCTAAGAAAAGCTTACTTGTGTTCAGGTAATCTTCTTAGACCTGCTATATCTTTAGCGGATGTTGTTGCAGCTTCAACTTTTTGGTTAGAAGCTTTAGCGCAACAAGTAACAGATCATAATTCTCATAGCATTATTCTTCTTCTTCAACATGCTAATGATTTTATTTGTGATGCCATCTTTGATATCATTAGAGTTGATGTCAGGTATATGTCTCTAGCTATTTTAGCTAGAAGAGCTTTATGGCTTAAAACTTGGAATGCTGATATGTCTTCTAAGTCTACTCTGCTTTCCCTTTCTTTCCAGGGTAATAAATTGTTTGGTTCTCAGTTGGATTCTATTATCTCAACTGTTACTGGAGGGAAAGGAACTTTTTTACCACAGGATAAAAAATCTAAAGGTAAATTTAGGTCTAATAACCGTTTTCGTTCCTTTCGTTACAATAAGGAACAAAAGCCTGATCCTTCACCCACAGGAGCAGTATCAGTTTGGAAACCATCTCCAGTCTGGAATAAATCTAAGCCTTTTAGAAAATCAAAGCCAGCTCCTAAGTCCACATGAAGGTGCGGGCCCTCATTCCAGCTCAGCTGGTAGGGGGCAGATTACGTTTTTTCAAAGAAATTTGGATCAATTCCGTTCACAATCTTTGGATTCAGAACATTGTTTCAGAAGGGTACAGAATTGGCTTCAAGATAAGGCCTCCTGCAAAGAGATTTTCTCCTGTTAAGTGTAGTCAGTCCACGGGTCATCCATTACTTATGGGATTATATCTCCTCCCTAACAGGAAGTGCAAGAGGATCACCCAAGCAGAGCTGCTATATAGCTCCTCCCCTCTACGTCATACCCAGTCATTCTCTTGCACCTAACTAATAGATGGGACATGTGAGAGGACTGTGGTTGTTATACTTAGTTTTTATTTCTTCAATCAAAAGTTTGTTATTTTAAACAGCACCGGAGTGTGTTGTTCTTTCTCAGGCAGCATTAGAAGAAGAATCTACCTGAGTTTGTGTATGATCTTAGCGGGCGTAACTAAGATCCATTTGCTGTTCTCGGCCATTCTGAGAAGTGAGGTAACTTCAGAACAGGGGACAGCGGGCAGGGTTCACCTGCAAGGAGGTATGTTGCAGTATATTATTTTCTAAGGAATGGAATTGACTGAGAAAATACTGCTGATACCGATGTAATGTAAGTGCAGCCTTAAATGCAGTAGTAGTGACTGGTATCAGGCTGATATGTATGTATGCTTACACTGAGGTATTTCTAGGGAATGGAACTTCACTAAGAAAATACTATATACATTTAACTTATATTTGAGCCTCCACTGCAGTGAAAGCGACTAGCAGCAGGCTTTTTAATAACATTTCATAATTTTATATTTAAAACGTTTACTGGCATGTTAATCGTTTTTCTCTGAGGTACTTGGTGATAAAACTTTATGGGCATTATTTTTCCACATGGCTGTCGTTTGTTTATGAATAAAATCAGTTTACTGAGCTTCCCCACTGTTGTATTATGAGTGGGAGGGGCCTATTTTGGCGCTTTATTGCGAAGTAAAAAATTCAGTCACAGTCTTCCTATTTCTTCCTCCATGATCCAGGACGTTTCTACAGAGCCCAGGGGTCTCCAAAACTAGTTTTGAGGGAGGTAATCACTCACAGCAGACCTGTGAGACTGTGCTTTGACTGTGATAAAAACGCTTATATTAAATTGTTATCCGTTTTTGGGTACTAAGGGGTTAATCATCCATTTGCTGGTGGGTGCAATCCTTTGCTAACTTAATGCATTTACTGTGAAAATTTGGTTGCTATAACTAATTTGGTTCATTGTTATTTCAACTGTGACAGTTTTTTGTGCTTCTTAAAGGCACAGTAACGTTTTTTATATTGCTTGTAAATTTATTTGAAAAGTATTTTCCAAGCTTGCTAGTCTAATTGCTAGTTTGTTTAAACATGTCTGACACAGAGGAATCTCTTTGTGCAATATGTTTAAAGGCCAATGTGGAGCCCAATAGAAATTTGTGTACTAATTGCATTGATGCTACTTTAAATAAAAGCCAATCTGTACATGTAAAGAAAATTTCACCAGACAATGAGGGGGAAGTTATGCCGACTAACTCTCCTCTCACATGTCAGTACCTTCGTCTCCCGCTCAGGAGGTGCGTGATATTGTGGCGCCAAGTACATCAGGGCGGCCCATACAAATCACTTTGCAAGACATGGCTAATGTTATGACTGAAGTATTATCTAAATTGCCAGATTTTAGGGGTAAACGCGACCACTCTGGGGTGAGAACAGAGTGCGCTGATAATAATAGAGCCATGTCTGATACTGCGTCACAATTTGCAGAACATGAGGACGGAGAGCTTCATTCTGTGGGTGACGGATCTGATCCAAGTAAACTGGACTCAGACATTTCAAATTTTAAATTTAAGCTTGAGAACCTCCGTGTATTACTAGGGGAGGTATTAGCGGCTCTGAATGATTGTAACACGGTTGCAATTCCAGAGAAAATATGTAGGCTGGATAAATATTTTGCGGTACCGACGTGTACTGACGTTTTTCCTATACCTAAAAGGCTTACAGAAATTGTTAACAAGGAGTGGGATAGACCCGGTGTGCCTTTTTCACCCCCTCCTATATTTAGAAAAATGTTTCCAATAGACGCCACCACACGGGACTTATGGCAGACGGTCCCTAAGGTGGAGGGAGCAGTTTCTACTCTGGCTAAGCGCACCACTATCCCGGTGGAGGATAGCTGTGCTTTTTCAGATCCAATGGATAAAAACTTAGAGGGTTACCTTAAGAAAATGTTCAACAAGGTTTTATATTACAACCCCTTGCATGCATTGCGCCTGTCACGGCTGCGGCGGCATTCTGGTTTGAGTCTCTGGAAGAGACCATTAGCTCAGCTCCATTGGATGAGATTATAGACAAGCTTAGAGTCCTTAAGCTAGCTAATTCATTTATTTCTGATGCCGTAGTACACTTAACTAAGCTTACGGCTAAGAACTCCGGATTCGCCATTCAAGCGCGCAGAGCGCTGTGGCTTAAATCCTGGTCAGCCGATGTGACTTCTAAATCTAAATTGCTTAACATACCTTTCAAAGGGCAAACATTATTCGGGCCCGGTTTGAAAGAAATTATCGCTGACATTACTGGAGGTAAGGGCCATGCCCTGCCTCAAGACAGAGCCAAACCAAGGGCTAAACAGTCTAATTTTCGTGCCTTTCGTAACTTCAAGGCAGGAGCAGCATCAACTTCCTCCGCTCCAAAACAGGAAGGAACTGTTGCTCGCTACAGACAGGGCTGGAAACCTAACCAGTCCTGGAACAAGGGCAAGCAGGCCAGAAAGCCTGCTGCCGCCCCTAAGACAGCATGAAGTGAGGGCCCCCGATCCGCAAACGGATCTAGTGGGGGGCAGACTTTCTCTCTTCGCCCAGGCTTGGGCAAGAGATGTCCAGGATCCCTGGGCGTTAGAGATCATATCTCAGGGATATCTTCTGGACTTCAAAGCTTCTCCTCCAAAAGGGAGATTTCATCTTTCAAGGTTGTCAGCAAACCAGATAAAGAAAGAGGCGTTTCTACGCTGTGTACAAGACCTTTTAATAATGGGAGTGATCCACCCAGTTCCGCGGTCGGAACAAGGACAAGGGTTTTACTCAAATCTGTTTGTGGTTCCAAAAAAAGAGGGAACCTTCAGACCGATCTTGGACTTAAAGATCCTAAACAAATTCCTAAGAGTTCCATCGTTCAAAATGGAAACTATTCGGACAATCTTACCTATGATCCAAAAGGGTCAGTACATGACCACAGTGGATTTAAAGGATGCCTACCTTCACATACCGATTCACAAAGATCATTATCGGTACCTAAGGTTTGCCTTCCTAAACAGGCATTACCAGTTTGTAGCTCTTCCCTTCGGGTTAGTTACGGCTCCAAGAATCTTTACAAAGGTTCTGGGCTCTCTTCTGGTGGTACTAAGACCGCGAGGAATAGCGGTAGCTCCGTACCTAGACGACATTCTGATACAAGCGTCAAGTTTCCAAACTGCCAAGTCTCATACAGAGTTAGTTCTGGCATTTCTAAGGTCGCATGGGTGGAAGGTGAACGTAGAAAAGAGTTCTCTATTGCCACTCACAAGAGTTCCCTTCTTGGGGACTCTTATAGATTCTGTAGAAATTAAAATTTACCTGACAGAGGACAGGTTAACAAAACTTCTAAATGCTTGCCGTGTCCTTCATTCCATTCAACACCCGTCAGTGGCTCAATGCATGGAGGTAATCGGCTTAATGGTAGCGGCAATGGACATAGTACCTTTTGCACGCCTGCATCTCAGACCACTGCAATTATGCATGCTAAGTCAGTGGAATGGGGATTACTCAGATTTGTCCCCTATGCTGAATCTGGATCAAGAGACCAGAGATTCTCTTCTATGGTGGCTTTCTTGGCCACATCTGTCCAGGGGGATGCCCTTCAGCAGGCCAGATTGGACGATTGTAACAACAGACGCCAGCCTGCTAGGTTGGGGCGCTGTCTGGAATTCCCTGAAGGCTCAGGGATCATGGACTCAGGAGGAGAAACTCCTTCCAATAAACATTCTGGAATTAAGAGCGGTTTTCAATGCTCTTCTGGCTTGGCCTCAGTTAGCAACTCTGAGGTTCATCAGGTTCCAGTCGGACAACATCACGACTGTGGCTTACATCAACCATCAGGGAGGGACAAGGAGTTCCCTAGCGATGATGGAAGTCTCAAAGATAATTCGCTGGGCAGAGTCTCACTCTTGCCACCTGTCAGCGATCCACATCCCAGGCGTAGAGAACTGGGAGGCGGATTTCCTAAGTCGCCAGAATTTTCATCCGGGGGAGTGGGAACTTGATCCGGAGGTATTTGCCCAACTGCTTCGGCGTTGGGGCAAACCAGATCTGGATCTCATGGCGTCTCGCCAGAACACCAAACTTCCTTGTTACGGATCCAGGTCCAGGGATCCGGGAGCGGTACTGATAGATGCTCTGACAGCACCTTGGGTCTTCAACATGGCTTATGTGTTTCCACCCTTCCCGATGCTTCCTCGATTGATTGCCAGGATCAAACAGGAGAGAGCATCAGTGATTCTAATAGCGCCTGCGTGGCTACGCAGGATCTGGTATGCAGATCTAGTGGACATGTCGTCCTGTCCACCATGGTCTCTGCCTCTGAGACAGGACCTTCTGATTCAGGGTCCTTTCAAACATCCAAATCTAATTTCTCTGAGGCTGACTGCATGGAGATTGAACGCTTGATTCTATCAAAGCGTGGATTCTCGGAGTCAGTGATTGATACCTTAATACAGGCTAGGAAACCTGTTACCAGGAAAATTTACCATAAAATATGGCGTAAATACTTGCATTGGTGCGAATCCAAGAGTTACTCATGGAGTAAGGTTAGGATTCCTAGGATATTGTCTTTTCTACAAGAAGGTTTAGAAAAGGGTTTATCTGCTAGTTCATTAAAGGGACAGATCTCAGCTCTGTCCATCCTTTTACACAAGCGTCTGTCAGAAGTTCCAGACGTTCATGCTTTTTGTCAGGCTTTGGCCAGGATTAAGCCTGTGTTTAAAACTGTTGCTCCGCCGTGGAGCTTAAACTTAGTTCTTAACGTTTTACAGGGTGTTCCTTTTGAACCCTTTCATTCCATTGATATCAAGCTGTTATCTTGGAAAGTTCTGTTTTTAATGGCTATTTCCTCGTCTCGAAGAGTCTCTGAGTTATCGGCCTTACATTGTGATTCTCCTTATCTGATTTTTTATTCAGAAAAGGTAGTTCTGCGTACTAAACCTGGGTTCTTACCTTAGGTAGTCACTAACAGGAATATCAATCAAGAGATTGTTGTTCCATCATTGTGCCCTAATCCTTCTTCAAAGAAGGAACGACTTTTGCATAATCTGGACGTGGTCCGTGCCCTGAAATTTTATTTGCAGGCAACTAAAGATTTTCGCCAAACTTCTTCCCTGTTTGTCGTTTATTCTGGACAGAGGAGAGGTCAAAAAGCTTCGGCTACCTCTCTCTCTTTCTGGCTTCGTAGCATAATACGTTTAGCCTATGAGACTGCTGGACAGCAGCCTCCTGAAAGAATTACAGCTCATTCTACTAGAGCTGTGGCTTCCACTTGGGCCTTTAAAAATGAGGCCTCTGTTGAACAGATTTGCAAGGCTGCAACTTGGTCTTCACTTCACACCTTTTCGAAATTTTACAAATTTGACACTTTTGCTTCTTCGGAGGCTGTTTTTGGGAGAAAGGTTCTTCAGGCAGTGGTTCCTTCCGTGTAAAGATCCTGCCTGTCCCTCCCGTCATCCGTGTACTTTTAGCTTTGGTATTGGTATCCCATAAGTAATGGATGACCCGTGGACTGACTACACTTAACAGGAGAAAACATAATTTATGCTTACCTGATAAATTCCTTTCTCCTGTAGTGTAGTCAGTCCACGGCCCGCCCTGTTTTTACGGCAGGTCTAAATTTTAAATTAAACTCCAGTCACCACTGCACCCTATAGTTTCTCCTTTCTCGTTTGGTTTCGGTCGAATGACTGGGTATGACGTAGAGGGGAGGAGCTATATAGCAGCTCTGCTTGGGTGATCCTCTTGCACTTCCTGTTAGGGAGGAGATATAATCCCATAAGTAATGGATGACCCGTGGACTGACTACACTACAGGAGAAAGGAATTTATCAGGTAAGCATAAATTATGTTTTTTCTTTCCCGTGTCCCAGTAAACCCAGCGAAGGCTCAAGCATTTCTGAAAAGTGTTTCAGATCTAGAGTTGGCTGGAGTAATTATGCCAGTTCCAGTTCTGGAACAGGGACTGGGGTTTTATTCAAATCTCTTCATTGTACCAAAGAAGGAGAATTCCTTCAGACCAGTTCTGGATCTAAAAATATTGAATCGTTATGTAAGGATACCAACATTCAAAATGGTAACTGTAAGGACTATCCTGCCTTTTGTTCAGCAAGGGCATTATATGTCTACAATAGATTTACAGGATGCATATCTGCATATTCCGATTCATCCAGATCACTATCAGTTTCTGAGATTTGCTTTCCTAGACAAGCATTACCAGTTTGTGGCTCTGTTTGGCATAGCTACAGCTCCAAGAATTTTTACGAAGGTTCTCGGTGCCCTTCTGTCTGTAATCAGAGAACAGGGTATTGTGGTATTTCCTTATTTGGACGATATCTTGGTACTTGCTCAGTCTTCACATTTAGCAGAATCTCATACGAATCGACTTGTGTTGTTTCTTCAACATCATGGTTGGAGGATCAATTTACCAAAAAGTTCATTGATTCCTCAGACACAGGTAACCTTTTTAGGTTTCCAGATAGATTCAGTGTCCATGACTCTATCTTTGACAGACAAGAGACGTCTAAAATTGATATCAGCTTGTCGAAACCTTCAGTCACAATCATTCCCTTCGGTAGCCTTATGCATGGAAATTCTAGGTCTTATGACTGCTGCATCGGACGCGATCCCCTTTGCTCATTTTCACATGCGGCCTCTTCAGCTCTGTATGCTGAACCAGTGGTGCAGGGATTACACAAAGATATCTCAATTAATATCTTTAAAACTGATTGTACGACACTCTCTGACGTGGTGGACAGATCACCATCGTTTAGTTCAGGGGGCTTCTTTTGTTCTTCCGACCTGGACTGTAATTTCAACAGATGCAAGTCTTACAGGTTGGAGAGCTGTGTGGGGGTCTCTGACAGCACAAGGGGTTTGGGAATCTCAGGAGGTGAGATTACCGATCAATATTTTGGAACTCCGTGCAATTTTCAGAGCTCTTCAGTCTTGGCCTCTTCTAAAGAGAGAATCGTTCATTTGTTTTCAGACAGACAATGTCACAACTGTGGCATACATCAATCATCAAGGAGGGACTCACAGTCCTCTGGCTATGAAAGAAGTATCTCGAATTCTGGTATGGGCGGAATCCAGCTCCTGTCTAGTTTCTGCGGTTCATATCCCAGGTATAGACAATTGGGAAGCGGATTATCTCAGTCGCCAAACGTTACATCCGGGCGAATGGTCTCTTCACCCAGAGGTATTTCTTCAGATTGTTCAAACGTGGGGACTTCCAGAAATAGATTTGATGGCCTCTCATTTAAACAAGAAACTTCCCAGGTATCTGTCCAGATCCAGGGATCCTCAAGCGGTAGCAGTGGATGCATTGTCACTTCCTTGGAAGTATCATCCTGCCTATATCTTTCCGCCTCTAGTTCTTCTTCCAAGAGTAATCTCCAAGATTCTGAAGGAATGCTCGTTTGTTCTGCTGGTAGCTCCAGCATGGCCTCACAGGTTTTGGTATGCGGATCTTGTCCGGATGGCCTCTTGCCAACCGTGGACTCTTCCGTTAAGGCCAGACCTTCTGTCGCAAGGTCCTTTTTTCCATCAGGATCTCAAATCCTTAAATTTAAATGTATGGAGATTGAACGCTTGATTCTTAGTCAAAGAGGTTTCTCTGACTCTGTGATTAATACTATGTTACAGGCTCGTAAATATGTATCTAGGGAGATATATTATAGAGTCTGGAAGACTTATATTTCTTGGTGTCTTTCTCATCATTTTTCCTGGCATTCTTTTAGAATTCCGAGAATTTTACAGTTTCTTCAGGATGGTTTGGATAAAGGTTTGTCTGCGAGTTCCTTGAAAGGACAAATCTCTGCTCTTTCTGTTCTTTTTCACAGAAAGATTGCTAATCTTCCTGATATTCATTGTTTTGTACAAGCTTTGGTTCGTATAAAACCTGTCATTAAGTCAATTTCTCCTCCTTGGAGTTTGAATTTGGTTCTGAGGGCTCTTCAAGCTCCTCCGTTTGAACCTATGCATTCATTGGACATTAAATTACTTTCTTGGAAAGTTTTGTTCCTTTTGGCCATCTCTTCTGCCAGAAGAGTTTCTGAATTATCTGCTCTTTCTTGTGAGTCTCCTTTTCTGATTTTTCACCAGGATAAGGCGGTGTTGCGAACTTCTTTTAAATTTTTTACCTAAGGTTGTGAATTCCAACAACATTAGTAGAGAAATTGTGGTTCCTTCATTATGTCCTAATCCTAAGAATTCTAAGGAGAAATCATTGCATTCTTTGGATGTAGTTAGAGCTTTGAAATATTATGTTGAAGCTACTAAGAATTTCCGAAAGACTTCTAGTCTATTTGTTATCTTTTCCAGTTCTAGGAAAGGTCAGAAGGCCTCTGCCATTTCTTTGGCATCTTGGTTGAAATCTTTAATTCATCATGCTTATGTTGAGTCGGGTAAAACTCCGCCTCAAAGGATTACAGCTCATTCTACTAGTTCAGTTTCTACTTCCTGGGCGTTTAGGAATGAAGCTTCGGTTGATCAGATTTGCAAAGCAGCAACTTGGTCTTCTTTGCATACTTTTACTAAATTCTACCATTTTGATGTGTTTTCTTCTTCTGAAGCTGTCTTTGGTAGAAAAGTACTTCAGGCAGCTGTTTCAGTTTGAATCTTCTGCTTATATTTTCAGTTTTTTTCTTTATAAGATTTAAACTTTATTTTTGGGTGTGGATTTTTTTCAGCGGAATTGGCTGTCTTTATTTTATCCCTCCCTCTCTAGTGACTCTTGCGGGGAAGATCCACATCTTGGGTAGTCATTATGCCATACGTCACTAGCTCATGGACTCTTGCTAATTACATGAAAGAAAACATAATTTATGTAAGAACTTACCTGATAAATTCATTTCTTTCATATTAGCAAGAGTCCATGAGGCCCACCCTTTTTTTGTGGTGGTTATGATTTTTTTGTATAAAGCACAATTATTCCAATTCCTTATATTTATGCTTTGCACTTTTTTCTTATCACCCCACTTCTTGGCTATTCGTTAAACTGATTTGTGGGTGTGGTGAGGGGTGTATTTATAGGCATTTTGAGGTTTGGGAAACTTTGCCCCTCCTGGTAGGAATGTATATCCCATACGTCACTAGCTCATGGACTCTTGCTAATATGAAAGAAATGAATTTATCAGGTAAGTTCTTACATAAATTATGTTTTATCCTAGTAGCTAAGATTTTAGCATATATTTTGATGTCCGAATTCAGTAGTGAGATGGGCCTAAAATTTTCAGGGACTGTCTGGGGATTTGCCTGCTTTAGGGAGGACAGTGATGTGTGCTTCCAGCAGACTTTCTGTAAAACCTCCCTCTTTCAAGGTTGAGTTAAATAGGGAGGTCAGGGGTTGTAATATGTGGTGTAAGTACGTCTTGTAGTATTTTATACTCAGTCCGTCAGGGCCTGGGCTTTTTCCGTTGGGCATACTCTTTATGGCTAGTTTGGTTTCTTCTATGGTGATTGGTGCATCTAGAAATTCCACGTCCCCCTCTGTCAGCTTATTAAGTTGAAGGGTAGCTAGATAGTGGTCTATGTCCCCCTGGCTACTATTATTATCCAAGTTGTATAGTGTTTCGTAATATAGTCTGAAGGCCTCAGCTATCTTTTTGCTGTCTTTGAGCACTGTTCCTCCTCTGTCTTTTATGGTGTGTACATGTGTGTTCAGCTGCTTCCTTTTAATGGCTTTCGCCAGTGACGAACCTGTTTTATTGTTAAGGTCATAATATTTCTGTTTCAAGAAGGCAGCCTTTCTCTGGTACATTTTGGTAAGATGGCTATGTAGGTCATTCCTAGCTTGTGTGAGGGATGTCAGTATTGAAGAGGCGGCGGGATGTCGTTTATGTTCTTGTTCCCAATATCTGATCTGAGCTAGGGTAGAGTTTAAGAATTGTCTGTTATTTCTATCGTCTTTAGCTTTAATTTTAATAAACTCCCCTCTTACTACGCATTTGTGGGCCTCCCATACTGTTGTGTGGGAAATGTCATCAGTTGTGTTTTCCCTAAAATAGTGTCCCAGGGCTGTGTCAATGTCTGACCTAGTTAGCTGATTTTCCAGCATAGCTTCATCTAATCTCCATATAATGGGTATTACTGGTGCAGATGGCCAAAAAACTTTACATTGCACCGGGGCGTGATCAGACCAAGTGAGAGGTAGTATCCTGGAGTTGTCGATCATGGATAAGCCCATTTGGTCGCTGAGAATATAGTCTATTCTAGAATATGAGCCGTGTGGGTGGGAATAAAAGGTGTAGTCTCTTTTACTTGGGTTGATAGTTCTCCATATATCGTGCATCTTCAAGAGTTGAATCTGTGTGTTAACCGCCTTAATAGTTCGTTTTGGTGTGCATGATATGCCGGTAGAGGTGTCTATTGTAGGGTCTAGTGGAAGATTGAAGTCCCCTCCCAAAAAAAGTGTACCTTTTGTGTGCTCAAGCAGTAACTGGGATATTTGTTTAAAGACAATAGATTGGCCAGTATTTGGGAGATATATGTTTGCAAATGTCACAGGGTTATTGTAAAGGAGGCCCGAGATAATGATATATCTGCCGTTGGGGTCTTTGATCGTGTGTTTGGGCTGAAAGCTGATATTGTTTCTGAATAGAATTCCCACTCCTCCCTTTTTCTCCCTACCTGATGCCAGGTAGGCTGATTTGTACCTATGGTGGAGAGTCGTGGGTTCCTTTCCTATTTGAAAATGTGTCTCCTGAATAAAGATTATATCCCCTAATGCATGATTGAGTTGATTGAAAGCTACTGATCTTTTCTCTGGGCTATTCAGTCCCTTTGCATTAATAGTGATTAATGTAATAGGCCTAGCGCCATTGCCAGAGTTGTCTGCCATGTTTAGTCGACTGCTTATTTGTCTATATGTTTGCTATAGGGAGTGAACAGTGTCACGTGTTATTTTGTACAGTTCTTGTCGTATGAGAGTGTGTAGGTAGAGTGAAAAACCGCTTACCAAGCGCTGGGACCCCCAGCAAGTGTGTTGGAGATGTTGGAAATGTCACACAATTCAAAAACTGCATGCAGTTAGTAGATATACAATTCAGAGTTTAGTCTGAAAAAATAAGTTTTTTAGATTATTTTTGGCAAAAGAGATAGAACACAACAATTCTAAAAGCGAGTAAAAAAAGTTATAACAGTAATAAGGTGGGTAATATCCCACAACTGTGTTCCCACACAGAATTATAAACATATATAAACAAGTAAAAACTTACAACCTGTAGCCAAGTTCAAAGATATAGGGGTTTAATAACCCAGCAGGAGGCAGTTATGGGTTATCTGGCATCCTTGCTGATGCCTGTGTCGCTGCTGGTAGGGGCTATAGAGGAAGTGTCAATGTCTCTGCGGCCTTCTCTTGTCAGTGAATGGCTCCTCCTAATAGGCGAGTGGTCTTCCGCTGTGTTGCGGTTGTGTGTCTCCATAGTTCTGATGTTAATCTTTAAGGCCTCACAAAAATTTGACAAGTCTTCCTTGGATCTGTATACAGCAGTTGTGTCTCCTTTAGAGGCGATAATGCTCACCGGAAATCCCCATCTGTATTGGATGTTTTGATCTCGCAGTGCTGTAGTAATATGATTAAGGTCTCTCCTCTTCTGTAAAGTAGTGGGGCTGAGGTCTGCAAATATCTGTATTCTGCATCCCGCATGTGTGAAGTCTTTTTTCTGCCTGGCATATTTCATTATTTCCTCTTTGTCTTTAAAGTGTAAAAGTTTCAAGATGACATCTCTCGGGGGGCCTTTGGTGGAGGTTTAGCACGCAGAGCTCTGTGCGCCCTTTCAATGTTGATATCTGGGGCTCCTTCATTTCCTTTGAGGGTCTTGAAAAGGCTTTGAAGACATCCCTCCAGGGCTGTTGGTTGTATACTTTCTGGGATTCCTCTAATGCGGAGATTGTTCCTCCTGCCCCGTTTGTCAAGGTCTTCTACTTTTTCAAGCAGATGGTGGATTGTTTCTTCTTGTTCGTATGCCAGGCGGGATACATGTTGAATGTCATTGAAGGTGGTGTTGTGGTTCTCTTCTAAGTTTGTGACTCTCTGTGCTACCCTTGTGAGGTCTTTCTTTAGCTCCCCATACCAATTTTTGACCTCATGCATCATTTCCTTCACATTGTCTTTAGTGCAAAGAGATCTCAAATCCTCTCTAGTAAAATCAGCAGTATTCATGGTTTGGCTGGGTTTATGCTGCATTTTCGCTTTGTGGGCGCTTTGTTGATGAAGCTCTCCTGAGTTCTGATTTGATTCATTTTGCTTTAAGTAATTTTGCATTGTTCTAGTGTTAGGTAGGTTATCTTATGCGATTTTCTCCAACATAGGTGTGTCCGGTCCACGGCGTCATCCTTACTTGTGGGATATTCTCTTCCCCAACAGGAAATGGCAAAGAGCCCAGCAAAGCTGGTCACATGATCCCTCCTAGGCTCCGCCTACCCCAGTCATTCTCTTTGCCGTTGTACAGGCAACATCTCCACGGAGATGGCTTAGAGTTTTTTAGTGTTTAACTGTAGTTTTTATTATTCAATCAAGAGTTTGTTATTTTAAAATAGTGCTGGTATGTACTATTTACTCTGAAACAGAAAAGAGATGAAGATTTCTGTTTGTATGAGGAAAATGATTTTAGCAACTGTTACTAAAATCCATGGCTGTTCCACACAGGACTGTTGAGAGGAATTAACTTCAGTTGGG
>NC_069500.1:92505113-92618249 GCF_027579735.1 Bombina bombina | reverse complement strand
ATGCTTGGGCCTTTAAGAATGAGGCCTCTGTTGAACAGATTTGCAAGGCTGCAACTTGGTCTTCGCTTCATACTTTTTCCAAATTTTACAAATTTGACACTTTTGCTTCTTCGGAGGCTATTTTTGGGAGAAAGGTTCTTCAGGCAGTGGTTCCTTCTGTATAATGAGCCTGCCTATCCCTCCCGTCATCCGTGTACTTTTGCTTTGGTATTGGTATCCCAGAAGTAATGATGACCCGTGGACTGATCACACATAACAGAAGAAAACATAATTTATGCTTACCTGATAAATTCCTTTCTTCTGTTGTGTGATCAGTCCACGGCCCGCCCTGTTTTTTTAAGGCAGGTACATATTTTTTAAATTATAATTCAGTCACCACTACACCCTTGGTTTCTCCTTTCTCGTTGGTCTTTGGTCGAATGACTGGAGGTGACGTAGAGGGGAGGAGCTATATAGCAACTCTGCTGGGTGAATCCTCTTGCACTTCCTGTAGGGGAGCAGATAATATCCCAGAAGTAATGATGACCCGTGGACTGATCACACAACAGAAGAAAGGAATTTATCAGGTAAGCATAAATTATGTTATATATATATATATATATATATATATATATAAACAGTGTATATATATATATATATATATATATATACACAGTATATAGTGATGGGAACTGTCCTAAATGGTGTATTTTGGTACAAATTTTCACTGGCAACATGCTGATGTCACTGCTTCACAATATACACACTGTGTATTTGGCGCCGGTGGTAAGAGAACAAAGACAAATTGATAACAGAAGTAAATTAGAAAGTTGTTTAAAATTGCATGCTCTATCTGAATCATGAAATAAATGTCTGGGTTTCATATACCTTTAAAAATAATATAACATGTTATAGTATTGCACTACTCCCCCCACGATCTTCTTTGGATAACACTGAGTATCATTATATGTGCCATTTATTTAGTGTTTATTGTCACTGCAGTTGCATCACTGTTTCATAACTATCTCCTTTAGAGTTTCTACCAGTGTATTAAGTGTGTATTTCCTGCAGTAAATTTGTTGATTAAAAATAAAAGAACAGGTATCTCAACAAAGGGATTTTATTATTCCGAGCCCTTATGATTGCATTAGTAAAGCAGCTGAGGATTCTAAAAATACAGGCGCATTATAATTATTGCTGAAGTAGTTAAAATAAAGGTACCAGTTGTTTTTCTGGTTATGATTGGAACATTCTAAAAGCTGTGTCACCCGTATTGGCTGGTCTGCGCTTATTACTGCGAATTTGTACATCGTGTTAATGTGCTGTGCTGTGCTAAGTACCAAAGGATAAAGAATGACCCAGATAAACTTGCAGGATTTCTAATTTATTTTATTTGATAAAGCAGCTCAACTATAATCTTCAGTTCAGTGTAATGCATATTACTTGTTGCATTCTGCACATCTGGTGTTTGTGAATGGTTAATCTCTTGTACACAGTATTTTGTAAATATGGACTAAAACATTCTGGTTCTGCCTCGGTCCACAAAGATAGTATAGCAGAAACAGCAGGTTAAAGGGACTTTCTAATCAAAATTATATTTTCATGATTTAGATAGGGCATGCAATTTTAAACGACTTTGCAATTTACTTTTATTATCAAATTTACTTTGTTCTCTTGGTATTCCTTTTTGAAAGCTAAACTTAGGTATGCTCATATGCCCATTTCTAAGCTCTTGAAGGCCACCTTTTATCTAAGTGCACTTTGACAGTTTTTCACAGCTAAACAGTGCCAGGTCATATGTGCCATATAGATTACATTGTGCCCACTTCTGTAGAGTTACCTAGGAGTCAGCATTCATTGACTGAAATGCAAATCTGTCAAAAGAACTGAGATAAGGGGCAGTTTCCTTAGGCTTAGATACAAGGTAATCACAGAGATAAAAACTATCGGCTAGATTACGAGTTTGGCGTTGGCCTTAAAAAGCAGCGTTGAGAGGTCCCAACACTGCTTTTTATTGCCCGCTGGAATTACGAGTCTGGCAGGTACAGATGTACCGCTCACTTTTCTTCCGCAACTTGAGCTTACTGCAAATCCCTTTACGTCAATTGCGTATCCTATCTTTTCAATGGGACTTGTATAACGCTGGTATTACGAGTCTTGGAAGAAGTGAGCGGTAGACCCTCTCCTGTCAAGACTCCTACCGCATTTAAAAGTCAGTAGTTAAGAGTTTTATGGGCTAACGCCATAACATAAAACTCTTAACTAAAGTGATAAAAAGTACACTAACACCCATAAACTACCTATTAACCCCTAAACCGAGGCCCACCCTACATCGGAAATACTTTAATAAATATATTAACCCCTAATCTGCCTACCGGACATTGCCGCCACTTTAATAAATATATTAACCCCTAAACCGCCGCACTCCCACCTCGCAAACACTAGTTAAAGTTTATTAACCCCTAATCTGCCGTCCCTAACATCGCCAACACCTACCTACATTTATTAACCCCTAATCTGCCACCCCCAACGTCGCCGCTACTATATTAAAGGTATTAACCCCTAAACCCAAGTCTAAACCTAACCCTACCCCCCATAACTTAAATATAATTTTAAATAATCTAAATAAAATTACTACAATTAAATAAATTAATCCTATTTAAAACTAAATACTTACCTATAAAATAAACCCTAAGCTAGCTATAATATAACTAATAGTTACATTGTAGCTAGCTTAGGGTTTATTTTTATTTTACAGGCAACTTTGTATGTTAACTAGGTATAATAGTTATTAAATAGTTATTAACTATTTAATAACTACCTAGTTAAAATAAATACAAATATACCTGTAAAATAAATCCTAATCCAAGTTACAATTACACCTAACACTACACTATCATTAAATAAGTTACCTAAACTACCTACAATTAATTACAATTAATTTTGAAAGCTTCAAGTGCTCCCTAAAGACTCTACTGTTCAAGGATGCATACAACCTATGCTAACCTTACTTTATACCAGTTCCACTCCTCCATTGCTATCCCCTGAACCCCCTTAGCATGTAAGCCTAAGAGTCCAGCTGTTTGTAGATCACCTTCTTAAGAGTGGATTACAACAGTGCAACTCTTGGCAGGGCCCTCTACCCATCTGATCCCTTTAATTGTTTTGTTGTACTCCCCTTTGTTTATAGCGCTGCGGAATCTGTTGGCGCTCTACAAATAACCGATAATAATAATACAATTAAATTAAATAAACTAAATTATGGAAAAAAACAACACTAAATTACAGGGAAAAAAAGAATTACAAGAATTTTAAACTAATTACACCTAATCTAATCCCCCTAATAAAATAAAAAAGCCTTCCAAAATAATAAATTTCCCTACCCTATACTAAATTACAAATGGCCCTTAAAAGGGCCTTTTGCGGGGCATTGCCCCAAAGTAATCAGCTCTTTCACCTGTAAAAAAATACAATCCCCCCCCCAACATTAAAACCCACCACCCACACACCCAACCCTACTCTAAAACCCACCCAATCCACCTAACACTACCCCCCTGAAGATCTCCCTACCTTGAGCCGTCTTCACCCAGCCGGGCACAAGTGGACCTCCAGAGGGGCAGAAGTCTTCATCCGATCTGGGCAGAAGAGGTCCTCCAAGCGGCAGAAGTCTTCATCCAGGCGGCATCTTCTATCTTCATCCGGAGAGGAGCGGGTCCATCTTCAAGCCAGTCTACGCGGAGCCATTCTCTTCAAACGACGTCTTAACAATGAATGAAGGTTCCTTTAAATGACGTCATCCAAGATGGCGTCCCTTGAATTCTGATTGGCTGATAGGATTCTATAAGCCAATCGGAATTAAGGTAGGAAAAATCCTATTGGCTGATCCAATCCCAGAGGTGGTAACTTGGATAAAATATTATTACAAAATGAGTGCAAATGGATTTTCAATTTAAAGTCACTTGTTCCTCTAGGTATGAATGAGGAAATAAATTATGCTTGTTTCTTGACTGAATGACAAAGTGCCATTGGTTTTGATCCTTATCAAAGTATTCCTTATGAGTAGGGGGAGGGTTTGGTTCATGTCAAAACCCCAAAATTTAAATATTTAAATAAAATATTTTGAACAAACTAGTTAGTTATAAAGTCTTTTTTTTATAAATATCATTCAGTTTTTTAAAAATGGTATAATATGATAAACCCACCGTTCTAGTATTTAACATTAAGATGAACAAACAAATGTCAAATTACATAATTTTCTTTATTTAAAATTCTTGCCCCTAGGTGTAGGATAAAATTCTTTTAGGAAAATAAATTGTACACTACAGCGAAAAGGGAACGATAGTTAAGGAGATGGGACTAGCGCCTACTCTATACCCTTGGCTCGGGGGAGGGGTGTAACCTAGTCACCACCAATAGAAGTCAAGTAAGAAAGGGGACCCCCCAAGCGCCTACCAAGCCGGAGGCAAAAGGGGATAGCACTACAGGTTTACTAAAATTATTAAAATGTATTAACAATGTCTAAAAACATACAATGCAAATCATGGATCCATGAGGAATAATGAACAATAAAAACAGTAAATCAAGATATACAAACAATGTGCAAAATATCAGCAACAGATAGTAAGCAACAAATAATCACAGATGTTGGACTGAGAATACACAGGAATGGGTAATAGGGATACTCAGAAAAATATCAACAATATATCAAAAAATATATATAAAAAAAATATATATAAAAAAATAGCTAGTGTCCAGAAATGTTCAATAGTGTAAAATCCAAAATTAAAAAATCATCATGAGAAATGTCTTAGAAAAATCAATAATGTGAATTGCAATTCAGTGACGAAAAAATGAAAAAGAATTTGCGGTGTAGACAAAGTGAAAATAGTCACCCAGACCTAGATGGATATTCCTTGTAGTGATCCCACAGTGTAGATATATCCTTGAGGGTGTGAGGGGAGGAAGGGCTGTGTCCACAGGAGTGTGAAACAGGATTAGAGTCTGAACCAGATTGGCCCAAAAACGATGTCCACCTAAAAATATAAAGAAAAATATGGTGCAGATAACTTCACACAATAGTACATAAAAGGGAATAGGCTTACCAATACTCAGTCGACGCGTTTCGGCCCCAATAAGGCCTTTATCAAGACTGAGTTTATTTATAAAAATGTGTCCTTGTAAAGGGTATTGTAGCCAATGGTCATGTTGAATTTTTGCGCCAAAACTTTAAGCTCCACTTCCTGTTAACTGCATTGTGGGTATGGGCATTGTATTCATAGTATGGGCATTCTCTCCAATATTATTCCTATATTGGTCCTAGCCAGCTGATCTATATGTACTTAGATAAGAAAGGTACTAAACATGGTATCTGTTTCGTATGTGTAGTTACTTAGTATGAGGGTTAATATCGGATTCCGACTTCCTGTTGTTATGGACAATGATGTCACTTCCGGTTTGTTTGCATAGAGTATAGCAGAATTCTATAACAAACTTATTGTGCCAGAATCTGACTATAGTGATTTATCTAACCGAAATGAATAATGGATAATAATTCCAAAGAGTGGATCCTACGGAGTGTTGATTCCAGTAACGGCAAAATGTGACGTCATTTCCGGTTCAGAAATGCCCCCGGAGTTTTACTTCCGGTATCGGTAAATTATGAAGTTATTTCCGGTCCGATTAATGGAGCCGTACTTTCTCTTAAGGAATTCAATTTAGACGTGATAGGCTAAGGTTGGTACAGAGTATTACTATGATGCATATATGTCATTTCCGGTTTACACAGAAACGGACAAATCCAACTTATATCTAATAAAAACGGACAGAACTTAACATATATCTAATAAAGAATTTTCGCTTGTTTGTGTGTATCAATACAGAGTATTACTATGATGCATATATGTCATTTCCGGTTTACACAGAAACGGACAAATCTAACTTATATCTAATAAAAACGGACAGAACTTAACATATATCTAATAAAGAATTTTCGCTTCTTTGTGTGTATCAATTGTAGCTCCCTTGCCAAAGAAAATGCAGAGAAATGTGCATCATACACCATATATCATCTAAATTTAGTCTTGATGCACATTTCTACAGCATCTAATGTGGTTTATACATGGATCCAATGTGATCCACGGCCCAGTTGCCGATTCCAGCAACTAGCTAAATTCCATCTCAAACCTGGTAGTGACGTCACGATTCTGGGGTTAAAGCATTTAAATATTTGACCACTATTATTTACTTATATAACTCATTCACATATAGTATTTTATATATAGTAATATTTGTGCAACTAGACAACATGAGCCATTATGAGCTATCACTAGCTCACTAATCTTAATCTTTATATATGCCATCTCCTATTGTTTAACTAAGGAATTACTATTTATATGTCTCTGATTTGTTATGTCAACACTGGTTCTCTAGTAATCTACTCAAGTAGCCATTTCTCTTAGTCCACGTTAAATATGGTTTTCCAAACTACAATATGCCTTATTTTTATATACATAGTTGGCAAGCGAGCTACAATTGATACACACAAACAAGCGAAAATTCTTTATTAGATATATGTTAAGTTCTGTCCGTTTTTATTAGTTATAAGTTAGATTTGTCAGTTTCTGTGTAAACCGGAAATGACATATATGCATCATAGTAATACTCTGTACCAACCTTAGCCTATCACGTCTAAATTGAATTCCTTAAGAGAAAGTACGGCTCCATTAATCGGACCGGAAATAACCTCATGATTTACTGATACCGGAAGTAAAACTCCGGGGGCATTTCTGAACCGGAAATGACGTCACATTTTGCCGTTACCGGAAACAACACTCCGTGGGCAATTTTTTATACTCTAGATAGTAGGATCCACTCTTTGGAATTATTATCCATTATTCATTTCGGCTAGATAAATCACTATAGTCAGATTCTGGCACAATAAGTTTGTTATAGAATTCTGCTATACTCTATGCAAACAAACCGGAAGTGACATCATTGTCCATAACAACTGTAAGTTGGAATCCGATATTAACCCTGATACTAAGTAACTACACATACGAAACAGATACCATGTTTAGTACCTTTCTTATCTAAGTACATATAGATCAGCTGGCTAAGACCAATATAGGAATAATATTGGAGAGAATGCCCATACTATGAATACAATGCCCATACCCACAGTGCAGTTAACAGGAAGTGAGTGGGTGGAGCTTAAAGTTTTGGCGCAAAAATTCAACATGACCATTGGCTACAATACCCTTTATAAGGACACATTTTTCTAAATAAACTCAGTCTTGATAAAGGCCTTATTGGGGCCGAAACGCGTCGACTAAGTATTGGTAAGCCTATTCCCTTTTTATGTACTATTGTGTGAAGTTATCTGCACCATATTTTTCTTTATATTTTTAGGTGGACATCGTTTTTGGGCCAATCTGGTTCAGACTCTAATCCTGTTTCACACTCCTGTGGACACAGCCCTTCCTCCCCTCACACCCTCAAGGATATATCTAAACTGTGGGATCACTACAAGGAATATCCATCTAGGTCTGGGTGACTATTTTCACTTTGTCTACACCGCAAATTTTTTTTCATTTTTTTCATTTTTTCGTCACTGAATTGCAATTCACATTATTGATTTTTCTAAGACACTTTTTTTCTATCGAGTCATTTCTCACGATGATTTTTTAATTTTGGATTTTACACTATTGAACATTTCTGGACACTAGCTATTTTTTTTATATATTTTTTTATATATCTTTTGATATATATTTTTTGACATATTGTTGATATTTTTCGGAGTATCCCTATTACCCATTCCCGTGTATTCTCAGTCCAACATCTGTGATTATTTGTTGCTTACTATCTGTTGCTGATATTTTGCACATTGTTTGTATATCCTGATTTACTGTTTTTATTGTTCATTATTCCTCATGGATCCATGATTTGCATTGTATGTTTTTAGACATTGTTAATAAATTTTAATAATTTTAGTAAACCTGTAGTGCAATCCCCTTTTGTCTCCGGCTTGGTAGGCGCTTGGGGGGGGGGGGTCCCCTTTCTTACTACAACGAAAAGGAGCAGATTTTATTACCATATCACTGGTATTTTTTATTTTATTTTTGCTTAGCACTAAGAAATAAGTATCAAAGTAACGAATGCTTATTACAATTGTATAAATATGTTACCATTTTGCCCCAAGAAAGTATGCAAATTCAAAGGCTTCAAAGATGGGAGGAGTTTTCCTCTGTTACTTTTCTTTAAAGGGAATCCTAAAACACCTGCAATCATCTGATTACAATTTGGAGCCAGAAGAAGCCCCAGAGCCTTAGGGGTGAAACGCGCGTAGATGGCAGCAGTGTTTGGAGACACAGGAGCTGAGCATTGCAAGTACGGAGATCTATGATTACAGTTGCCTGGAGGCTGGAGACGCACCCGCAAACAGTTGGCTTACAAGGTATCACTGGATAACAGAGAGGATAACCCTAGGGCAATCGTTCACCAATAATAGTGACATCAACAGAATTACCTACTAGTAACTGCAAGTATTCACCACCACGGTGGAACACGCTGTTATACACGGTATTCATTATTGCAGAAAATCAGGATTACCGTAGCCATACTGAGGGATTGCTAGAAATGCCCAGTTGTTATTAGTCAAAGGGTTTACTATTGAACTATCCTTTCAATACCCAGGCTCACTCCAGTTATTTACTTCACCTAAGTATATGGAACATTTTTGTATTGGATATTTCTCCTCCATCATAGAACTGGAAATTGATCTGTGACCTGTGAAATAACAGGCGTTTATTTATTTAGGGAATTTGATGTCTAATTTGCAATTTTTGGTACTTTTTGTATGTATTATTTTAGAGGGGATTGCATGATCATAGTGCACTATGATAGGAGTTTAGAGCTATTCCAATAATATTGTCAACTTATGGCATTTTGTGATCTCCAATAAACACTGTATTTTTTGCTTAAACTGTTTGCTCCTTTTTGTGTAGTGTTCGGATGCTATTTAGCATTGGTTTATTATTATTATTTAGGTATAGGGGGACTTGTCACTGCTCAGGGAATATATCCACTAATTTACAGGGATTGGTTAGTGCTGGATAGGAATTGCTTAAGAATCTTTTTACCTTCAATATATATATATATATATACACACACACAAAGTCACAAGGGCTCTCTCTGCACACACTTTGAATCAAGTAATCACATGTAGTAAAAAAAAAAGGACGCACTTTACCGGAACTTGAAAAAAGTATTATTTAATACATAATGGGGTGACGTTTCGGGGAGACTAACTCCGTCCTTACAAAAATAATAACAATAACCAAGGTAAATAGACTTATCCCCTCCACCAACACCAGCGAGAAAACGGAAGTAACTACAACGTCCCCCCCGCACTACTGCGCAGGTCCATTGGTTGTCATGTCGACCGTAACTCGCATCCTAGTGTAAAACCACAAAACAAGTGTGTGTGTATATATATATATATATATATATATATATATATATATATATATATATATATGTGTGTGTGTTTATATACAACAAAGTATTTTTCCTAATGAATTCATTCAAGACCATGTTGCAAAAAGGAATACACACCAATGAGTCATAGGAGCAAAGCTAAATGCCTGAGAACAAATTCCTAATTAACAAGAATTAATCTACAGGTGAGTCTAATTATTCATTAAACAGGTGTCCAGCAAAATAGTTGATTATAAAACGCCTTCCCAAATGGAAGAGAAATGTCACAAGGCCTGAGAAAGAAAATAATTTCTTTACACAAGAAAGGTGTCAAAATTCTGGAAATTGTGTTTATTGAGATATTGATTAAAATCTTTCTTTTCAAAAGGGGTGTACTCATTTGTGCTTAGCAATATATGTATATGTATTTCTTGTGTGTTTATTTATATATATATATATATATATATATATATGTGTGTGTATATATATATATATATATATATATATATATATATATATATATATATATATATATATATATATATATATATATATATATGTGTGTGTATATATATATATATATATATATATATATATATATATATATATATAAAATGTGTGTGTGTAGCAGTTTTAGTTCTATGGATAGAATTACAGTGACACACAAAATAATAAATATTCTAAATCACCTGCTTGTTCTGAAGTCTTATATAACTATAGATTGTGAGATGTGTACAAAAACGTGGGCACATACCAGCCTCCGCAGTGGATTCATAAGAGGTATGATGTAATGCTATGCATATAAATGCAGCAGAATAAATATAGGATTATATACAGCTGATCTGTAAAACAATACTTTATATGAGCAGCAGACCTAGATATAAACAGAGAGGTCCTGTCAAGTACGCACATAACATGCTTTGGCATGCTTGCTAAATTTGAAAAAGTATCTAACAAATGTATTTATTATTATTAGTAGTAGTTGTAGTAGTAGTAGTATTGTTAATAAAATACCTCTACTACATTATTGTATGTAAATGTTATTTGTAAAGTGTCCTGTGCTAGAGATTGGATAATACATAGTAACAAGGTTTAAAACATGTTCAGAGTTACTAACCCAATTTCTGAATCTTTCTACCTGAATATAAATGTGGCTATTTGGTTTAGTCATTTTAGCTTTAATAAGACATAGTAATTCAATAATAAATTACTCTAATTCATTAGAACATATTATCTATGCATAAATGCTTATTGGTAACACTGTACTCCCCCCCCCCCCCACACACACACAGACACATAGGTATGCTTATATTTCCACATGCCCTAGTGAGCTGCTCCTAAAGTGGACATGGGATGTGATTGGTGGCTATTGGCCCTGTAACATGAAGCTGCAGAGGCAGGTATAGAGCCCTTATTGTGCTGGCTCATTCATGTGAGCCTACAACTTCAAGTTAAGGAGCAACAGTCATAAGAGTGATGTATTCAAATCATCCTTGGCTGATCCATCTGGTGTGATTGACAGCCTCTGCTCTCACGTGATTGTAGGTAGGCAGTGCACTGGATTGCATAAAAGTGGTCTTTCACTTGCATTACTAGCTGTGAGCTCAGGCAGAAAGTTTGCCCACAGCCCATTAAGGGCTAGATTAAAGTGCCATAAAACAGGTTGAGATCTGTGCATAACCTAACAAGGCTAATTAAGTAAAATTAGTTTGCATAACAAAAAATTGTTTAAAAATTGCTGGCATTGTATTTCAAGCGAGTTCACAGCAACTTATTTGCTTTTAGGCATGCTCCAGCTGATAATGAGTGTTAAAGTCTTGCATACTACCAAATCAAACGTGGATATAGATACAGCCATAAAAGGAATTGTGTTAGGGGAGTTAAAGCTGTACAATTTGCAGGTAAAGTAATTAAAGTACTTATTATATTTTGTCTCTATCCCAACTTGTTTTATGTCCCTTTAAGAGTGGCATGCTAACTGCTGCACTCAAACAATAAAGGTTTATTGCAGCTTTTTGTGCGTGTCGGAAGTAGCACGTGTATTACGAGTTGAAAGAAAACTTGTTAGCTTGAGTGCAATTGAATTTAACGTGTGTCTGGTTAGGGCGACTTCAGTGCTCTGGTCAGTGTAATGCGAGGCAAAAAAGTTGCACAAAACACACAAAAAATGCAATTAAAAGTACAGTTATACTCATAATAACACTGTCTAATAAAAATAAGTAAACAATTATTATTAAATACATTAATGTTAAATTGTGCAGTTAATTTGTGCTTTGGATAGCAGAAAATGATATAATATTAGAAAATATTACACTGCCGCCCCTGGCTACTTCATACTGCCACCTGGCTACTTTATATTTTCTGTGGAGAACACTACATATGTATTTGTTTTTAGTAGTAGTCATGTAGCTAAAAACATGAAAAATCATATTTATGCAATATTCATGTTTAATAAAGTGTGTATTTACTGTAAATATTTTACATTACAATGTTCTTCACATGGTTAAATATTTCCTACATATTTTTAAAAAGATATATATATATATATATATATATATATATATATATATATACACACAGTCGTATGCAAAAGTTTAGGCACCCCTGACAATTTCCATGATTTTCATTTATAAATAATTGGGTTTTTGGATCATCAATTTCATTTTGATCTATCAAATAACTGAAAGACACAGTAATATTTCAGTAGTGAAATGAGATTTATTTGATTAACAGAAAATGTACAATATGCATCAAAATTAAATTAGACAGGTGCATAAATTTGGGCACCCTTGTCATTTTGTTGATTTGAATACCTATAACTACCTAGCACTGATTAATTGGAACACACAATTGGTTTGGTGAGCCCATTAAGCCTTGCACTTCATAAACAGGTGCATCCAATCATGAGAAAAGGTATTTAAGGTGGCTAATTGCAAGTTGTTGTTTTCTTTGACACTCCCTTGAAGAGTGGCAACATGGGGGGCCTCAAAACAACTCTCAAATAACCTGAAAACAAAGATTGTTCAACATTATGGTTTATGAGAAGGCTACAAAAAGCTATTGCAGAGATTTAAGTTGTCAGTGTCCACCATGAGGAACATAGTGAGGAAATAGAAGACCACAGACACAGTTCTTGTTAAGGCCAGAAGTAAAATATCGGAAAGGCAAAGGATGGTGAGATGGTCAAAAACAGTCCACAGACCACCACCAAAGACCAACAACATCATTTTGCTGCAGTTCGTGTCACTGTGCATCGTTCAACAATTCAGCGCACTTTGCACAAGGAGAAGCTGTATGGGAGAGTGATGCGGAAGAAGCCTTTTCTGCACACGCACACAAACAGAGAAGCTTGAGGTATGCAAACGCACATTTGGACAAGCCAGCTTCATTTTGGAAGAAGGTGCTGTGGACTGATGAAATAAAGATTGAGTTATTTGGTCATAACAAGGGGCATTATGGCGGTAAAAGAACACAGTGTTCCAAGACAAACACTTGCTACCCACAGTAAAATTTGGTGGATGTTCCATCATGCTGTGGTGCTGTGTGGCCAGTGCCGGTACTGGGAATCTTGTTAAAGTTGAAGGTCGCATGGATTCCACTCAATATCAGCAGATACTTGAGAATAATGTTGAGGAATCAGTCACAAATTTGAAGTTATGCCGGGACTGGATATTTCAACAAGACAACGACCCAAAACACTGCTCAAAATCTACTCTGGCATTTATGCAGAGGAACAAGTACAATGTTTTGGAATGGCCATCCCAGTCCCCAGACGTGAATATCATTGAAAATCTGTGGGATGATTTGAAGCAGGCTTTCCATGCTCTGCAACCATCAAACCTAACTGAACTGGTCCAAAATACCTTCATCCAGAATCCAGACACTCATTATAGGCTATAGGGAGCGTCTAAAGGCTGTTTGATGCAATATTTCTGTTGGGTGTCCAAATTTATGCACCTGCCTAATTTCGTTTTGATGCATATTGCACATTTTTTGTTAATCCAATAAACCTCATTTCACTACTGAAATATTACTGTGTCCTTCAGTTATTTCATAGATCAAAATAAAATTGCTGATCCAACACCCAATTATTTATAAATGAAAATCATGGAAATTGTCAGGGGTGCCTAAACTTTTGCATACGACTGTGTGTGTATGTGTATATATATATATATATATATATATATATATATATATATATATATATATATATATATATATATATATATATATATATATATATATATATATATATATATATTTAAGAATAATTAGAACATATTCTGCTACGTGAAGAAAATTCATATTTCATGTCAGGCTAGCACACTTGGTTAAACACAATCAGGTTTGCGTGTGAGTAAGGTAGTTTAGTTGTTGTTTCTTCTCACTTTTTGCGCTTCGTTTAAATGGACAGTCTACACCAAAATTTTTATTGTTTTAAAAGATAGATAATCCCTTTATTACCCCGAAATTAGGCAGGTGCATAAATTTGGACACCCAACAGAAATATTGCATCAAACAGCCTTTAGACGTTTTGCATAACCAACACAGTTATAATAATATACTTTTAACCTCTGTGATTATCTTGTATCTAAGCCTCTGCAAACTGACCCTTTTTTCAGTTCTTTTGACAGACTTGCAGTCTAGCCCATCAGTGCCTGCTCCCAGATTACTTCACGTGCACGAGCACAGTGTTATCTATATGAAATATGTGAACTAACACCCTCTAGTGGTGAAAAACTGTTAAAATGCATTCTGAAAGAGGTGGGCTTCAAGGTCTAAGAAATTAGCATATGAACCTCCTAGGTTAAGCTTTCAACTAAGAATACCAAGAGAACAAAGCAAAATTGGTGATAAAAGTAAATTGGAAAATTGTTTAAAATTACATGCTCTATCTGAATCATGAAAGTTTATTTTGGCCTAGACTGTCCCTTTAAGTGTATGGGAGAATATGTTAACGTGTTTGCGATAGTCAAAGTTCGGCTTTTTGCATACGTTGGGTTAGCGCTCGTACAAAAAACTTTTACTTTCAACTTGTAATACGCACACTACTCGATGAGTGCAAAAAACCTCCGTCTAACTAATTTAAAGCGAGAGCGATGAATTGTGCGCCACTCATAATCTAGCCCAAAATGGGGACCTACGAGTTTATTTTGCTTAACACCCATTTACTGCTGATGAAGGGTGGCTCTATAGTGGGCTTTTAACTGTTGGTGCTAAATCCTGTTACATGTGATTTTTGTACCATAACAAAATTCACTAATGAAATACTGCATTTTATTATTGATTTACGATATCCCTTTAGAACAGAGAAATATTCAAATTTGATCTCTGCTTTCCTTGAATTGAGCTGGATACTAATAGGTTAAGACTTGACAGAGCTGTTGAGAATCTAGGAACCAGTTTTAATAATTTTAAGTGCAGTCATTTATTTGAGTGAGCATATGACAATATACAGTAATGTCCAAAGGTCTTTAGTCCACTATCACCAATTGTTTTTTGTTTTTAAATAAAATATTGTAATTAGTTGTTTCTTATTATTCAAGCAGACATTTATAAGGGCCATTATAGCTGCTGATCCAATCAGCAGCGCTAGTCGCATGACTCAGATGTGGAACTAACGCTGCTGATTGGATCATTGGCATTTTCTGCTCTGTACCAGCAGTGTTCTGTACGTCCCGAGCTGTATTTTCTTTGCAGGGATTAAACACACAGTAATGCAGGGTTAAGTTTATACTATATGAACGTAAATCATGAATCTACCGTTTTTTTTAATTCAGCCATCTTTATAGATTGTTCAGACTAGATTATATAAAATTTTTCCTGAATCTTTGAAGAATACTATGGGGGGTAGTTATCAAGCCGTCAACCTCAAATATGCTGGAATTCCACAGCGTATTTGTGGCGAGGCTGATTCGCCTTAGTTATCAAGCTCTAGATACCGGCAAAAGTAGAATTTTGTGACGTAAGCTTCGATCCGCCGGACTCAGTCCGACACAGATCGATTCTTACGTCACTCCAGATGTTCCGCACACAAGTGCGGCACAATCTGACTACTTTTGCTAGTTATCAAAAAACTAGTAGGTACGCGCGGCACTTTTCCGGCCCAGCGTACCTGGTTTTCAATCCACCGCCCTGGAGGCAGCGGATCCCATAGGAATCAATGGGAGTCTGACCATAGCGAAAGTACATGTTCGCTGCTGCCCGACATCCCATTGATTCCTATGGGAACTGTCTACACCTAACACCCTAACATGTACCCCGAGTCTAAACACCCCTAATCTGTCCCCCCCCTACACCGCCGCAACTAAATAAAGTTATTACCCCCTAAACCGCCGCTCCCGGAGCCCACCCCCACTATAATAAAGTTATTAACCCCTAAACCGCCACTCCCAGACCCGCCGCCACCTACATTATACCTATTAACCCCTATCCTGCCCCCCCATACCGTCGCCACCTATAATAAAGTTATTAACCCCTATCCTGCCGATCCCGGGCCTCGCCGCAACCTAATAAATAGTTTAACCCCTAAACCGCCGCAACCTATATTAAACTTATTAACCCCTAATCTGCCCCCCTACCCCCTCGCCACCTATAATACATTTATTAACCCCTATCCTGCCCCCCCTGTAATAAAATTATTAACCCCTAAACCTAAGTCTAACCCTAACCCTAACACCCCCTAACTTAAATATTAATTAAATAAATCTAAATAATATTTCTCTTATTAAATAAATTAATCCTATTTAAAACTAAATACTTACCTTTAAAATAAACCCTAATATAGCTACAATATAAATAATAATTATACTGTAGCTATCTTAGGATTTATTTTTATTTTACAGGCAACTTTCAATTTATTTTAACTAGGTACAATAGCTATTAAATAGTTATTAACTATTTAATAGCTACCTATTAAAATAAAGAGAAATTTACCTGTAAAATAAAAACTAACCTAAGTTACAATTACACCTAACACTACACTATACTTTAATAAATTATTCCTATTTAAAACTAAATACTTACCTGTAAAATAAACCCTAAGATAGCTACAATATAATTAATAATTACATTGTAGCTATTTTAGGATTTAAATTTATTTTACAGGTAACTTTGTATTTATTTTAGCTAGTTAGAATAGTTATTAAATAGTTATTAACTATTTAATAATTACCTAGCTAAAAGAAATACAAAATTACCTGTAAAATAAATCCTAACCTAAGTTACAATTAAACCTAACACTACACTATCATTAAATTAATTAAATAAATTACCTACAAATAACTACAATTAAATACAATTAAATAAACTAACTAAATTAAAAAAAATAAAAAAATAAGTTACAAACATTTAAAAAATATTACAACAATTTTAAGATACTTGCACCTAATCTAAGCCCCCTAATAAAATAACAAACCCCCCCAAAATAAAAAAATTCCCTACCCTATTCTAAATTAAAAAGTTCAAAGCTCTTTTACCTTACCAGCCCTTAAAAGGGCCTTTTGTGGGGCATGCCCCAAAGAAAGCAGCTCTTTTGCCTGTAAAAGAATAATACAACCCCCCCAACATTAAAACCCACCACCCACATACCCCTAATCTAACCCAACCCCCCCCGTAAAAAAACCTAACACTACCCCCTGAAGATCATCCTACCTTGAGTCGTCTTCACTCAGACGAGCCACTGATGGAACCGAAGAGGAGATCCGGAGCGGCAGAAGTCATCATCCAAGGGGCGCTGAAGAAATCTTCCATCCGGGCGATGTCATCTTCCAAGCGGGGTCTTCAATCTTCATCCATCCGGAGCGGAGCAGAGCCATCTTCAGACGAGCCGACGCGGAGCCATCCTCTTCTTCCCGACGACTACCGACGAATGGATATTCCTTTAAGGGATGTCATCCAAGATGGCGTCCCTTCAATTCCGATTGGCTGATAGGATTCTATCAGCCAATCGGAATGAAAGTAGGAAAAATCTGATTGGCTGGCTGAATCAGCCAATCAGATTGAAGTTCAATTCTATTGGCTGTTCCGATCAGCCAATATAATGCGAGCTCAATCTGATTGGCTGATTGGATCAGCCAATCGGATTGAACTTCAATCTGATTGGCTGATTCAATCAGCCAATCAGATTTTTCCTACCTTATTTCCGATTGGCTGATAGAATCCTATCAGCCAATCAGAATTGAAGGGACGCCATCTTGGATGACGTCCCTTAAAGGAATATCCATTCGTCGGTAGTCGTCGGGAAGAAGAGGATGGCTCTGCATTGGCTCGTCTGAAGATGGCTCCGCTCCGGATGGATGAAGATTGAAGACCCCGCTTTGAAGATGACATCGCCCGGATGGAAGATTTCTCCAACATAGGTGTGTCCGGTCCACGGCGTCATCCTTACTTGTGGGATATTCTCTTCCCCAACAGGAAATGGCAAAGAGCCCAGCAAAGCTGGTCACATGATCCCTCCTAGGCTCCGCCTACCCCAGTCATTCTCTTTGCCGTTGCACAGGCAACATCTCCACGGAGATGGCTAAGAGTTTTTTTGGTGTTTAAATGTAGTTTTATTCTTCAATCAAGAGTTTGTTATTTTAAAATAGTGCTGGTATGTACTATTTACTCTGAAACAGAAAAGAGATGAAGATTTCTGTTTGTAAGAGGAAAATGATTTTAGCAACCGTTACTAAAATCGATGGCTGTTTCCACACAGGACTGTTGAGATGAATTAACTTCAGTTGGGGGAAACAGTGAGCAGACTTTTGCTGCTTGAGGTATGACACATTTCTAACAAGACTTGGTAATGCTGGAAGCTGTCATTTTCCCTATGGGAACCGGTAAGCCATTTTCTTAGTTTAGTATAAGAATAAAGGGCTTCACAAGGGCTTTAAAGACTGGTAGACATTTTTCTGGGCTAAAACGATTACATTATGAGTATATTTAATGGATGTTATCTATAAATAGTTCTTTTAATCTTGGGGATGTATTAAAAAAACGGCAGGCACTGTATTGGACACCTTTTTCACTGGGAATAGGCAGAGCCTCATTTTCGCGCCACTAATGCGCAGTTGTTTTTGGAAAGCAAGGCATGCAGATGCATGTGTGAGGAGCTAAGAACCACTGAAAAAGCTTATAGAAGGCGTCATTTGGTATCGTATTCCCCTCTGGGCTTGGTTGGGTCTCAGCAAAGCTGATACCAGGGACTGTATAGGGGTTAAATGTAAAAACGGCTTCGGTTCCGTTATTTTAAGAGTTAAAGCTTTCAAATTTGGTGTGCAATACTTTTAAGGCTTTAAGACACTGTGGTGAAATTTTGGTGAATTTTGAACAATTCCTTCATACTGTTTCGCATATTCAGTAATAAAGTGTGTTCAGTTTAAAATTTAAAGTGACAGTAACGGTTTTATTTTAAAACGTTTTTTGTGCTTTGTTATCAAGTTTATGCCTGTTAACATGTCTGAACCATCAGATAGACAATGTTCTGTATGTTTGGAAGCCAAGGTTCCTCCCCATTTAAATATATGTGATGAATGTGACTTAGTGTCCGGACAAAGTAGGGACAATGATGCCACTGATAATGATGTTGCCCAAAATGATTCCTCAAGCGAGGGGAGTAAGCATGGTACTGCATCATCCCCTTCTATGTCTACACCAGTCTTGCCCACACAAGAGGCCCCTAGTACATCTAGTGCGCCAATCCTTCTTACTATGCAACAATTAACGGCTGTAATGGATAATTCTATAAAAAACATTTTGTCCAAAATGCCTACTTATCAGAGAAAGCGCGATTGCTCTGTTTTAGATACTGAAGAGCATGAGGACGCTGATGATAATGGTTCTAATGTACCCTCACGCCAATCTGAAGGGGCCAGCAGGGAGGTTTTGTCTGAGGGAGAAATTTCAGATTCAGGAAAAATTTCTCAACAAGCTGAACCTGATGTTATTATTTTTAAATTACAATTGGAACATCTCCGCGCTCTGCTTAAGGAGGTGTTATCTACTCTGGATGATTGTGACAATTTGGTCATTCCAGAGAAATTATGTAAGATGGACAAGTTCATAGAGGTCCCGGTGCCCCCGATGCTTTTCCTATACCCAAGCGGGTGGCGGACATTGTAAATAAGGAATGGGAAAGGCCCGGCATACCTTTTGTTCCTCCCCCTATATTTAAAAAGTTATTTCCTATGGTCGACCCCAGAAAGGACTTATTGCAGACAGTCCCCAAGGTCGAGGGGGCGGTTTCTACTCTAAACAAACGCACTACTATCTCTATAGAAGATAGTTGTGCTTTCAAAGATCCTATGGATAAAAAATTAGAGGGTTTGCTTAAAAAGATGTTTGTTCAGCAAGGTTACCTTCTACAACCAATTTCATGCATTGTTCCTGTCACTACGGCAGCGTGTTTCTGGTTCGAAGAACTAGAAAAGTCGCTCAATAAAGACTCTTCATATGAGGAGGTTATGGACAGAGTTCAAGCACTTAAATTGGCTAACTCTTTTATCTTAGACGCCACTTTGCAATTAGCTAGATTAGCGGCGAAAAATTCAGGTTTTGCAATTGTGGCGCACAGAGCGCTTTGGCTAAAGTCTTGGTCAGCGGATGTGTCCTCCAAGAACAAATTGCTTAACATCCCTTTCAAAGGTAAAACGCTATTTGGCCCTGACTTGAAAGAGATTATTTCAGACATCACTGGGGGAAAGGGCCACGCCCTTCCTCAGGATAGGTCTTTTAAGGCTAAAAATAAGCCAAATTTTCGTCCCTTTCGCAGAAACGGACCAGCCTCAAATTCTACACCCTCTAAGCAAGAGGGTAATAGTTCTCAAACCAAACCAGCCTGGAGACCAATGCAAGGCTGGAACAAGGGTAAGCAGGCCAAGAAACCTGCCACTGCTACTAAAACAGCATGAAGTATTGGCCCCCGATCCGGGACCGGATCTGGTGGGGGGCAGACTCTCTCTCTTTGCTCAGGCTTGGGCAAGAGATGTTCAGGATCCTTGGGCGCTAGAAATAGTTTCTCAAGGTTATCTCCTGGAATTCAAGGAACTACCCCCAAGGGGTAGGTTCCACAGGTCTCAATTGTCTTCAGACAAAATAAAAAGACAGGCATTCTTACATTGTGTAGAAGACCTGTTAAGAATGGGAGTGATTCATCCTGTTCCATTAGGAGAACAAGGGATGGGATTCTACTCCAATCTGTTCATAGTTCCCAAAAAAGAGGGAACATTCAGACCAATTTTAGATCTCAAGATTCTAAACAACTTTCTCAGGGTTCCATCGTTCAAAATGGAAACCATTCGAACAATTCTTCCTACCATCCAGGAAGGTCAATTCATGACCACGGTGGATTTAAAGGATGCGTATCTACATATTCCTATCCACAAGGAACATCATCGGTTCCTAAGGTTTGCGTTTCTGGACAAGCATTACCAGTTTGTGGCACTTCCATTCGGATTAGCCACTGCTCCAAGGATTTTCACAAAGGTACTAGGGTCCCTTCTAGCGGTGCTAAGACCAAGGGGCATTGCAGTAGTACCTTACTTGGACGACATACTGATTCAAGCGTCGTCTCTGTCAAAAGCAAAGGCTCATACGGACATTGTCCTAGCCTTTCTCAGATCTCACGGGTGGAAGGTGAACATAGAAAAAAGTTCTCTGTCCCCGTCAACAAGAGTTCCCTTCTTGGGAACAATAATAGACTCCTTAGAAATGAAGATTTTTCTGACAGAGGCCAGAAAATCAAAACTTCTAAGCTCTTGTCAAGTACTTCATTCTGTTCTTCTTCCTTCCATAGCGCAGTGCATGGAAGTAATAGGTTTGATGGTTGCGGCAATGGACATAGTTCCTTTTGCACGAATTCATCTAAGACCATTACAACTTTGCATGCTCAGACAGTGGAATGGGGATTATATAGACTTGTCTCCGACGATCCAAGTAGATCAGAGAACCAGAGATTCACTCAGTTGGTGGCTGACCCTGAACAACCTGTCACAGGGAATGAGCTTCCGCAGACCAGAGTGGGTCATTGTCACGACCGACGCCAGTCTGGTGGGCTGGGGCGCGGTCTGGGAACCCCTGAAAGCTCAGGGTCTATGGTCTCGGGAAGAATCTCTTCTCCCGATAAACATTCTGGAACTGAGAGCGATTTTCAATGCTCTCAAAGCTTGGCCTCAACTAGCAAAGGCCAAATTCATAAGGTTTCAATCAGACAACATGACGACTGTTGCATATATCAACCATCAGGGGGGAACAAGGAGTTCCCTGGCGATGGAAGAAGTGAACAAAATAATTCTATGGGCGGAGAATCACTCCTGCCACTTGTCTGCAATCCACATCCCAGGAGTGGAAAATTGGGAAGCGGATTTTCTGAGTCGTCAGACTTTCCATCCGGGGGAGTGGGAACTCCATCCGGATATCTTTGCCCAAATAACTCAATTATGGGGCATTCCAGACATGGATCTGATGGCGTCTCGTCAGAACTTCAAGGTTCCTTGCTACGGGTCCAGATCCAGGGATCCCAAGGCGACTCTAGTAGATGCACTAGTAGCACCTTGGACCTTCAACCTAGCCTATGTATTCCCACCGTTTCCTCTCATTCCCAGGCTGGTAGCCAGGATCAATCAGGAGAGGGCTTCGGTGATCTTGATAGCTCCTGCGTGGCCACGCAGGACTTGGTATGCAGACCTGGTGAATATGTCATCGGCTCCACCATGGAAGCTACCTTTGAGACGAGACCTTCTTGTTCAAGGTCCATTCGAACATCCGAATCTGGCTTCACTCCAACTGACTGCTTGGAGATTGAACGCTTGATTTTATCAAAGCGTGGTTTTTCAGATTCTGTCATTGATACTCTTATTCAGGCTAGAAAACCTGTAACTAGGAAAATTTACCATAAAATATGGAAAAAATATATCTGTTGGTGTGAATCTAAAGGATTCCCATGGAACAAGATAAAAATTCCTAAGATTCTATCCTTTCTACAAGAAGGTTTGGAGAAAGGATTATCTGCAAGTTCTTTGAAGGGACAGATTTCTGCTTTATCTGTCTTACTTCACAAAAAGCTGGCGGCTGTGCCAGATGTTCAAGCTTTTGTTCAGGCTCTGGTTAGAATCAAGCCTGTTTACAAACCTTTGACTCCTCCTTGGAGTCTCAATTTAGTTCTTTCAGTTCTTCAAGGGGTTCCGTTTGAACCCTTACATTCCGTAGATATTAAGTTACTATCTTGGAAAGTTTTGTTTTTGGTTGCAATTTCTTCTGCTAGAAGAGTTTCAGAGTTATCTGCTCTGCAGTGTTCTCCTCCTTATCTGGTGTTCCATGCAGATAAGGTGGTTTTGCGTACTAAACCTGGTTTTCTTCCGAAAGTTGTTTCTAACAAAAATATTAACCAGGAGATAGTTGTGCCTTTGTGTCCGAATCCAGTTTCAAAGAAGGAACGTTTGTTACACAATTTGGATGTAGTTCGTGCTCTAAAATTCTATTTAGAGGCTACAAAGGATTTCAGACAAACATCTTCTTTGTTTGTTGTTTATTCAGGTAAAAGGAGAGGTCAAAAAGCAACTTCTACCTCTCTCTCTTTTTGGCTTAAAAGCATCATCCGATTGGCTTATGAGACTGCCGGACGGCAGCCTCCTGAAAGAATCACAGCTCACTCCACTAGGGCTGTGGCTTCCACATGGGCCTTCAAGAACGAGGCTTCTGTTGATCAGATGTGTAAGGCAGTGACTTGGTCTTCACTGCACACTTTTACCAAATTTTACAAATTTGATACTTTTGCTTCTTCTGAGGCTATTTTTGGGAGAAAGGTTTTGCAAACCGTGGTGCCTTCCATCTAGGTGACCTGATTTGCTCCCTCCCATCATCCGTGTCCTAAAGCTTTGGTATTGGTTCCCACAAGTAAGGATGACGCCGTGGACCGGACACACCTATGTTGGAGAAAACAGAATTTATGCTTACCTGATAAATTACTTTCTCCAACGGTGTGTCCGGTCCACGGCCCGCCCTGGTTTTTTTAATCAGGTCTGATTAATTATTTTCTCTAACTACAGTCACCACGGTATCATATGATTTCTCCTATGCATATTCCTCCTTTACGTCGGTCGAATGACTGGGGTAGGCGGAGCCTAGGAGGGATCATGTGACCAGCTTTGCTGGGCTCTTTGCCATTTCCTGTTGGGGAAGAGAATATCCCACAAGTAAGGATGACGCCGTGGACCGGACACACCGTTGGAGAAAGTAATTTATCAGGTAAGCATAAATTCTGTTTTCTTCAGCGCCGCTTGGATGATGACTTCTGCTGCTCCGGATCTCCCCTTCGGTTCCATCGGTGGCTCGGCTGAGTGAAGACGACTCAAGGTAGGATGATCTTCAGGGGGGTAGTGTTAGGTTTTTTTAAGGGGGGGTTGGGTTAGATTAGGGGTATGTGGGTGGTGGGTTTTAATGTTGGGGGGGTTGTATTATTCTTTTACAGGCAAAAGAGCTGCTTTCTTTGGGGCATGCCCCACAAAAGGCCCTTTTAAGGGCTGGTAAGGTAAAAGAGCTTTGAACTTTTTAATTTAGAATAGGGTAGGGAATTTTTTTATTTTGGGGGGGTTTGTTATTTTATTAGGGGACTTAGATTAGGTGTTGTAAATTGTTGTAATATTTTTTAAATGTTTGTAACTTATTTTTTTTATTTTTTGTTACTTAGCTTTTTTATTTTTTGTAATTTAGTTTATTTAATTGTATTTAATTGTAGTTATTTGTAGGTAATTTATTTAATTAATTTAATGATAGTGTAGTGTTAGGTTTAATTGTAACTTAGGTTAGGATTTATTTTACAGTTAATTTTGTATTTCTTTTAGCTAGGTAGTTATTAAATAGTTAATAACTATTTAATAACTATTCTATCTTGCTAAAATAAATACAAAGTTACCTGTAAAATAAATATAAATCCTAAAATAGCTACAATGTAATTATTAATTATATTGTAGCTATCTTAGGGTTTATTTTACAGGTAAGTATTTAGTTTTAAATAGGAATAATTTATTAAAGTATAGTGTAGTGTTAGGTGTAATTGTAACTTAGGTTATTTTTTATTTTACAGGTAAATTTCTCTTTATTTTAATAGGTAGCTATTAAATAGTTAATAACTATTTAATAGCTATTGTACCTAGTTAAAATAAATTGAAAGATGCCTGTAAAATAAAAATAAATCCTAAGATAGCTACAATATAATTATTAGTTATATTGTAGCTATATTAGGGTTTATTTTAAAGGTAAGTATTTAGTTTTAAATAGGATTAACTTAGTTAATAAGAGAAATATTATTTAGATTTATTTAATATTTAAGTTAGGGGGGGTGCTAGGGTTAGTGTTAGACTTAGGTTTAGGGGTTAATAATTTTATTACAGTGGCGGCTGTGTAGTGGGGGGCAGGATAGGGGTTAATAAATGTATTATAGGTGGCGACGGTGTAGGGGGGGGCAGATTAGGGGTTAATAAGTTTAATATAGGTTGTGGCGGGGTCCGGGAGCGGCGGTTTAGGGGTTAAACTATTTAGTTGCGGCGAGGTGCGGAATCAGCAGGATAGGGGTTAATAACTTTATTATAGGTGGCGACGGTATAGGGGGGCAGGATAGGGGTTACTAGGTATAATGTAGGTGGCGGCGGTGTCCGGGAGCGGCGGTTTAGGGGTTAATACATTTATAAGAGTTGTGGCCGGGTCTAGGAGCGGCGGTTTAGGGGTTACTAACTTTATTTAGTTGCGGGGGGCTCCGGGGGGCGCCGGTATAGGGGGTAGAACAGTGTAGTTAGTGTGGGTGCTTAGTGACAGGCTAGCAATAAAGCTGTAAAAAAGCCGAAGATCAGCGAGATCGGATGAGTGATAACTATCACAGTCCGCTGCTCATTGCCCCGTACTTGGTGCGCGGCTTTTTGACAGCTTTATTGATAACTTAGGCGAACTTATTCAGGTCCGCGGCGGCGATGGTAGGCAAGCTTAGGCGGGCGTATTGAACCGGCGAAGGCAGGTAAAGTAGACGCGTTGTTAACTACCCCCCATAGCATCTAGAAACAGATTTATCTTAAAATAGTTGATAAGCCTGCCTAGAGGGCAGTCTAATTATTTTTTAACCCCTTAAGGACCAAGAATGTGCCAGGAACGTCCTACAAAAAAACACCCTTAACGTCCAAGGACGTTCCTGGCACGTCCTCTGGTCTTTCAAGTCTTTTATGGTATTGCAGTGATGCCTCTATATTGTGGCATCCTGCAATACCAATTTTTTACAAACCGATGCAGAGAGAGCCACTTTGTGGCCCTCTCTGCACCGGTAGCGATGGTGGCTAATGATCATCGTTGGTGGGTGGTAGCATTGGCGGGGGGGCCTGCGTGGGGCGCACGCATGCGCAGCAACCACTGGCCATCAATGAAACTTAAAGGACCAGTCAACACATTAGATTTGCATAATCAACAAATGCAAGATAACAAGACAATGCAATAGCACTTAGTATGAACTTCAAATGAGTAGTAGATTTCTTTATAACAAATTTCAAAGTTATGTATATTTCCACTCCCCTTGTACCATGTGATAGCAATTAGCCAATCACAAATGCATATACGTATAGTCTGTTAATTCTTGCACATGCTCAGTAGGATCTGGTGACTCAAAAAGTTTAAATCTAAAAGACTGTGCACATTTTTTTTAATGGAAGTAAATTGGAAAGTTGTTTAAAATTCCATGCTGTATCTGAATCATGAAGATTGAATTTAACCTGAGTGTCCCTTTAATAGGAAGGAGGGAGAGGGAGGGGGAAAAATAGGGATCAAAGGATCTGGGAGCGGGAGAGGGAGGGCGGTTTTGAGGGGGGCTACTACATTACAGAAAAAAAATAAATTTATTAAAAAAAAATTAATAATTTTTTTTTTTTTTTAGCAAAATGGGTACTGGCAGACAGCTGCCAGTACCCAAGATGGTGGCACATAGGTAGCGGGGGGAGGGTTAGAGAGCTGTTTAGGGGAGATCAGGGAGGTTGGGGGCTTAGGATGGTATATTAGAGCTACATAATTATTATTATTTAAAAAATAAATAAAAAAAGGCCTTTTATTTTAGTACTGGCAGAATTTCTGCCAGTACTCAAGATGGCAGGGATAATTGTGGGGTGAGGGAGGGAAGAGAGCTGTTTGGGAGGGATCAGGGGATGCGATGTGTCAGGTGGGAGGCTGATCTCTACACTAAAGCTACAATTAACCCTACAAGCTCCCTAATTAACCCCTTCTCTGCTGGGCATAATACACTTGTGGTGCGCAGTGGCATTTTAGCAGCCTTCTAATTACCAAAAAGCAATGCCAAAGCCATATATGTCTGCTATTTCTAAACAAAGGGGATCCCAGTGAAGCATTTACAAGCATTTGTGCCATAATTGCACAAGCTGTCTGTAAATAATTTTAGTGAGAAACCTAAAATTGTGAAAAATTTAACAATTTTTTTTTTTTATTTGATCGCATTTGGCGGTGAAATGGTGGCATGAAATATACCAAAATGGGCCTAGATCAATACTTGGGGGTGTTTACTACACTCCACTAAAGCTAAAAATAACCCTACACGCTCCCTACAAGCTTCCTAATTAACTCCTTCACTGCTGGGCATAATATACGCGTGGTGCGCAGCGGTATTTAGCGGCCTACTAATTATCATAAAGCAATACCAAAGCCATATATGTCTGCTATTTCTGAACAAAGGGGATCCCAGAGAAGCATTTACAACCATTTATGCCATAATTGCACAAGCTGTTTGTAAATAATTTCAGTGAGAAACCTAAAGTTTGTGAAAAAGTGAACAATTTTTTTTATTTGATTGCATTTGGAGGTGAAATGGTGGCATGAAATATACCAAAATGGGCCTAGATCAATACTTTGGGTTGTCTACTAAAAAGAAATATATACATGTCAAGGCATATTAAGGGATTCCTGACAGATATCAGTGTTACAATGTAACTATAGCTAATTTTTTTTTAAAAATAATGGTTTGGAAATAGCAAAATTCTACTTGGACTTATTGCCCTATAACTTACAAAAAAAGCAGAGAACATGTAAACATTGGGCATTTCTAAACTCAGGACAAAATTTAGAAACTATTTAGCATAGGTGTTTTTAGGTGGTTGTAGATGTGTAACAGATTTTGGGGGTCAAAGTTAGAAAAAGTGTGTTTGTTTTTTTTTCAATTTTTTCCTAATATTTTATATATTTTTTTTTATAGTAAATTATAAGATATGATGAAAATACTGGTATTTTTTAGAAAGTTCATTTAATGGCGAGAAAAACTGTATATAATATGTGTGGGTACAGTAAATGAGTAAGAGGAAAATTACAGCTAAACACAAACACAGCAGAAATGCAAAAATAGCCTTGGTCCCAGACGCTCAACAAATGGAAAAGTGCTCTGGTCACAAAGGGGTTAAACTACAGATGTAGAAACAACCTATTTTGTAACTCTTATTTTATATAAATATTTAAGCTACAGGTATAGCAATACTATAATTATAATGGACTACTGTCTTAAATATCAAAAATATTTTCTACATAATAAACTACTCTATTTGGACAAACTACTGTCCTAAATAAATACAAAATTTCTTCCCTAACACTCCCTTAAATTAACCAAAATTACCTAAACTAATACATTCTAAAGTTACAAAAAATAAAAAAGACTAACATTACAGAAAATAAAAAATCAAATTTCACAAAATTAAACCTAATCCCTATGAAAATAAAAAAGCCCCCCAAAATAAAAACACCCCCTACTCTAAGAATATTACCAGTAGCCCTTTGAAGAGCTTTTTGCAGGGCATTACCCCAAGATAATCAGCTCTTTTGCAAAACAAAAACAAAGTCCCACATAACAGTAAACCCCCCACCCCCCAAAATAAAAGAACCTAACACTAAAAAACCTAAACTACCCATTGCCCTGAAAAGGGCATTTGTTTGTGCATTGCCTTTAAAAGGGCATTTGGCTCTTTTACTGCCCATCCCTAATCTAAATGAAACAACCCCCTCCCCCCAAAAAAAACTTAAAAAACCTTAAGTCTAACCCCCAGGAGAAGTCCGGCGGAGAAGGTCCTGTTCCAGGCGGTGAAGTCTTCTTCCAAGTGTGACCTCTTCTTCCTCCATGAAGATCCTGCGCGGAGCTGAAGACTGAAGACCGATGACCGCGGAGCAGAAGACCGGCGACCCGGGAACTGAAGACAGGCGACCGCAGAGCCATGGAGCGTGGAGGATCCTCTTTGTACGATCTCCGCCGTACACTGAATAGTGATTTCAAGGTACACGATTAAGGATCAGCCAATAGAATTTAACTTGCTCTCATGCTATTGGCTAATTTAAACAGCCAATGGTGGATTCTTTTACCACCCTGCCATATTCGGATTTCACCTGGATGCAGCAAAGCTGCATCCAGGTGAATTCTTTTGTCCTCACGCTGCCAACATTCCATTCAGGATGTGTGCGCAACTGCCGCCGGACATTACAAACACAATTATAGCATAGATACTAGTTGATAAATCTGCCCAGAGGACATTCTATGTGTTAAAAATGCTACCCCCCCAAGCTACAAAAAATAAAAAAGTAAAAATACAGAAAAAAATAAACAAAGCTATCCAAAATAAAAATTAAACCTAAACTAATACCCCTATAAAAATAAAAAAATCCCCCGCAAAATAAAAACACCTCCTAATCTAATACTAAACTACCAATAGCCCTTACAAGGGCGTTTTGTAGGGCTTTGCCCTAAAGCAATGAGCTCTTTTACATTAAAAATAAACACTAAAGCTCCAAATAGGTACTCTTGGTTTCAGAAGTCCGGCGGAGAAGGTCTTCTTCCAGATGGGTCCATCATCTTCATACACAGCGAGGGCGGCGCGGAGCGGAGGTCCAGAGCAGTCTTCCCAGATGTGGCGATCCTCAGCGTTAGTCAGATGTGGCGGCGTCGGTGGTCATCTCCGACGGTCCTCTGCGGCATGGAGGTTCCTCTTCTTACGATATCCGGCGTATACTGAATATTAAATGCCAGGTACCGCAATTAATTTAGGGTACATTGCATTCCTATTGGCTGAATTTTTCAAAACAGCCTATAGGATTAGAGGTTCTGAAATCCTATTGGCTGTTCAAATCAGCCAATAAGATTTCAGTAGCTCTCATCCTATTGGCTGATTTTGAAATCGGATGAAAGCTACTGAAATCTGCCAACATTCCTTTGAGGATGCATGCGCAACTGACGACACCAGAAGTCAAAATAATATTTTATTTTCTTAGATTGGCTATACAAATCTTTTAAATGCCAAACTTCGATTAGAGGGATAAAAAATAAATAAATTAGGATTCAGATGGAGCTTGTGATCTTAAAGGGACAATAAAGTCAAAATAAAACTTTCATGATTCAAATAGAGAATGTAATTTTAAACAACTTTCCAATTTACTTCTGTAATCAAATTTGCTTTGTTCTCTTGGTATCTTTTATTAAAGAGTAAAACTAGGTAGACTCATCAGAGCTCAGGAGTGTCCACGTGTCTTTAGTACTCTTTGGCAGAAGTGTTTTGCAACATTGCATAACAAAGCTACAAATAATGTTGCAAAACACTTCTGCTAAAGAGTACTAAAGACACGTGCACACTCCTGAGCTCTGATGAGTCTACCTAGTTTTACTCTTCAGTAAAAGATACCAAGAGAAAAAAGTAAATTTGCTAATAGAAGTTGTTTAAAATTGCATTCTGTATCTGAATCATGAAAGTTTTTTATTTTGACTTTACTGTCCCTTCAAACAACTTTCTAATTTACTTCTATTATCTGTTTTTCTTCACACTCTTGGTATCTTTTGTTGAAAAGCAGGGATGTATGCTTAGGAGCCGGCCCTTATCTGGAACGCTATATAGCAGCAGTTTTGCAAGAATGTTATCCATTTGCAAGAGCACTAGATGGCAGCACTATTTCCTGCCATATAGTGAACCAGATGTCTACCTAGATATCTCTAACACAATATCATAGGAACTAAGGAAATTTGTTGCTAGAAGTTAATTATAAACTAAATGGTAAGCTCTGTCTGAATCACAAAAGAAAATGTTTGGGTTTCATATCCCTTTAAGACAAACACTTCGGGGGGAATTTAAGATATCCTACTAATTTAGCTTACACTAAGGGCTCGATTTATCAAGCCCCTACGGCTGCAAGTTCTCACAAGAACTTGCTCGCTGTGATTTATCAAGCAGCAGTCACCAGGCCGCTGCTTCCCTAAGCTCTTCGCCACCTCTAAGGTGGCGAAATTCAATCTCCTCGGTCGAGTCCGACCGAGGAGATTGACAGCTCCTGCCCGCGCGTTATTGGCTGTGCTCGGGCAGGGGGCGGGATTGCACGCGAGCGCAAAATTGCGCTCGTGTGCAATGGCGAATACCTGCGGGTAATTTCGCCCCACCACAGGCGAGCTGAGGCGTACAGGGGCGTGTATACGCGCCCCTGTACGCCTCAGCGTTAATAAATCCAGCCCTTTATAGGTAATGTGGATGAACTTGTTAGGCCTTTGTTTTTTTTATCTGCTGTCGAAATCTCTTTTTAGTTGCGAATATCTGACTTTTAGTCAGCCAATAAAATGCATTGTTTTGCAGGTTTTATCTGATAAATGCAATTAGGGACAGATCTGTAGCAGAGCTGAGAATACACACTGCAGACTTCTCATGGCTGACCCTGCTACATAGCTTTTCCTAATTGGCTTTAACAGATAAAAACTGTCCCAGCCCTTGTCTGCAAACTCAAATCCAGATCGGCTCCTCCAGATAAGGCAAGTAGTGGGTAGAGTTTGTTAATTTGTTTTATAAAGGTTTATACTTGGCTCATATATGTTATACTATAGCAAGACCACACATGTAATTACAAGGTGTTTACTGTCCAGTGTTCTCTCTCCCCATGACCGTTTTAATGTGTGCAACACCTGTCTAAATTTACTGACCACCCAGCTAAAATTTTAGCAAAAAATAAGGTTAAATTTAGCCAATATTAAAAAAAATAATAATAATAAAAAAATAATAATAATAATAATAAAAAATCATTTTTTTGTGTGTGTTTAAATTATCAGTAAATAAATGTGTTTGCTTATGCAATTAATTTGTGCTTTGGATAAGCTGAGAATGTTATATTAGAAAGTATTACTATGCCTCTACCCGGCTGGCAAAAATTTCACTAGAGAACACTGCTGTCCCTTTAATGTCCCAAAGTCTATGAGATAGGGCCATTTACAGTAGTTAAAGGGACACTGAACCCAGTTTTTTTCTTTTGTGATTCAGATAGAACATGCAATTTTAAGCAACTTTCTAATTTACTCCTATTATCAATTTTTCTTCGTCCTCTAGCTATCTTTATTTGAAAAAGAAAACATCTAAGCTAAGGAGCCAGGCAATTTTTGGTTCAGAACACTATACAGCATTTGTTTATTGGTGGGTGATTTTATCCACCAATCGGCAAAATGGGCCGGCATCTAAACTTACTTTCTTGCATTTCAAATAAAGATACCAAGAGAATGAAGAAAATTTGATAATGGGAGTAAATTAGAAAGTTGCTTAAAATTGCATGCTCTATCTGAATCACGAAAGAAACTATTTGGGTCCAGTGTCCCTTTAATGCTGAGTATTTTCCTGCTTTACATCTTCCTTATACATTGATATCAAGTATAAAGACAAAAACAAAAAATGAACAGAGAAAAGGCTGTTGAAAGCATTTTTCTTTAGGACATAGCAGTATTCAAGGTCACCATATGTGTAACACAGATACGATTATCTATTGTCATTTGTATCTTTGGAGGACCCCATTATACTGGTCAGGTGGTCAATTAATGTATTTGCTTTCTGAAATGTGATTTCATAAGGGCTTGACAGGCAGTCTTCACATTTTGGGGTAGTAGAATTAAAGTAACATTCTAATGCACAGACTGCAAGGCTCTAATTGGAGACTGTCACTTTTGCATTGCTACCCATAGATGATTGTGTGTTAAACACATTGTCCTGCTCAGGATCACACAAACATTACAGCTCACAAGGAGGACATAGCTATTGATTAGTGGTGTCATGCAGTTTCCACTCCCGATTGGCTCTTCTGCAGTGCTTGCAACTCCCAAGGGGATTTCACTTATGTGAAGGACGTGGACTCCTTGCACACATGCCCTAAAGATATGCAACTGCACCTCACTGACAAAGCCCAAGAGAGGCCGAAACGTACGTCTGGGGTTTGTTGTTTGTCTTGTTCAGAGAAGAATTGCCTGGTATTTCGGTGCTGGACTGTCATTGGGCAGGATCAGACTGATATGCTACAGGATATTTTTTCTCTGTGAAAAGGCATAGTGTGCAAAAAGAGACTGCACCCTGAGTGGCACTGGCCTCAAGCACAGAAGTTTTTCTAGCTATTGTTCTGTCTCAGTGAGTGCGTCTCTCTATTTTCTTGAGTCTATAATACACGCCATAGTGCAAGGGACAGACTGACAGCCTATAATACATGCCATAGTGCTAGGCAGAGACTGGTAGCCTATAATACACACCATAGTGCAAGGGAGAGACTGATGGCCTATAATACATGCCAAAGTGCAAGACAGAGACGGACAGCCTATAATACACACCATAGTGCTAGGGAGAGACTGGTAGCCTATAATACACACCATAGTGCAAGGCAGAGACGGACAGCCTATAATACATGCCATAGTGCTAGGGAGAGACTGGTAGCCTATAATACACACCATAGTGCAAGGCAGAGACGGACAGCCTATAATACATGCCATAGTGCTAGGGAGAGACTGGTAGCCTATAATACACACCATAGTGCAAGGCAGAGACTGACAGCCTATAATACATGCCATAGTGTCAGGGAGAGCCCGACAGCTTATAATACATGCCGTAGTGCAAGGGAGAGACTGACAGCCTATTACACATGCAATAGTGCAAGGGAGAGACTGACAGCCTGTAATACACGCCGTAGTGCAAGGGACAGACTTACAGTCTATAGTACATGCCAAAGTGCAAGGAAAAGACTGACAGCCTATAATACATGCCATAGTGCAAGGGAGAGACTGACGGCCTATAATACATGCCATAGTGCTAGGGAGAGACTGGTAGCCTATAATACACACCATAGTGCAAGGCAGAGACTGACAGCCTATAATACATGCCATAGTGTCAGGGAGAGCCCGACAGCTTATAATACATGCCGTAGTGCAAGGGAGAGACTGACAGCCTATTACACATGCAATAGTGCAAGGGAGAGACTGACAGCCTGTAATACACGCCGTAGTGCAAGGGACAGACTTACAGTCTATAGTACATGCCATAGTGCAAGGGAGAGACTGACGGCCTATAATACATGCCATAGTGTCAGGGAGAGCCCGACCGCTTATAATACATGCCGTAGTGCAAGGGAGAGACTGACAGCTATAATACATGCCGTAGTGCAAGGGAGAGACTGACGGCCTATAATACATGCCTTAGTGCAAGGGAGAGACTGACAGCCTATAATACATGCCTTAGTGCAAGGGAGAGACTGATGGCCTATAATACATGCCTTAGTGCAAGGGAGAGACTGACGGTCTATAATACATGCCGTAGTGCAAGGGAGAGACTGACGGCCTATAATACATGCCATAGTGTCAGGAAGAGACTGACGGCCTATAATACATGCCTTAGTGCAAGGGAGAGACTGATGGCCTATAATACATGCCATAGTGTCAGGGAGAGACTGACGGCCTATAATACATGGCTTAGTGCAAGGGAGAGACTGATGGCCTATAATACATGCCTTAGTGCAAGGGAGAGACTGACGGCCTATAATACATGCCTTAGTGCAAGGGAGAGACTGACGGTCTATAATACATGCCTTAGTGCAAGGGAGAGACTGACGGCCTATAATACATGCCTTAGTGCAAGGGAGAGACTGATGGCCTATAATACATGCCATAGTGTCAGGGAGAGACTGACGGCCTATAATACATGCCTTAGTGCAAGGGAGAGACTGATGGCCTATAATACATGCCTTAGTGCAAGGGAGAGACTGATGGCCTATAATACATGCCTTAGTGCAAGGGAGAGACTGACGGTCTATAATACATGCCTTAGTGCAAGGGAGAGACTGACGGTCTATAATACATGCCTTAGTGCAAGGGAGAGACTGATGGCCTATAATACACACCATAGTGCAAGGCAGAGACGGACAGCCTATAATACATGCCATAGTGCTAGGGAGAGACTGGTAGCCTATAATACACACCATAGTGCAAGGCAGAGACTGACAGCCTATAATACATGCCATAGTGTCAGGGAGAGCCCGACAGCTTATAATACATGCCGTAGTGCAAGGGAGAGACTGACAGCCTATTACACATGCAATAGTGCAAGGGAGAGACTGACAGCCTGTAATACACGCCGTAGTGCAAGGGACAGACTTACAGTCTATAGTACATGCCAAAGTGCAAGGAAAAGACTGACAGCCTATAATACATGCCATAGTGCAAGGGAGAGACTGACGGCCTATAATACATGCCATAGTGCTAGGGAGAGACTGGTAGCCTATAATACACACCATAGTGCAAGGCAGAGACTGACAGCCTATAATACATGCCATAGTGTCAGGGAGAGCCCGACAGCTTATAATACATGCCGTAGTGCAAGGGAGAGACTGACAGCCTATTACACATGCAATAGTGCAAGGGAGAGACTGACAGCCTGTAATACACGCCGTAGTGCAAGGGACAGACTTACAGTCTATAGTACATGCCATAGTGCAAGGGAGAGACTGACGGCCTATAATACATGCCTTAGTGCAAGGGAGAGACTGACGGCCTATAATACATGCCATAGTGTCAGGGAGAGCCCGACCGCTTATAATACATGCCGTAGTGCAAGGGAGAGACTGACAGCTATAATACATGCCGTAGTGCAAGGGAGAGACTGACGGCCTATAATACATGCCATAGTGCAAGGGAGAGACTGACGACCTATAATACATGCCTTAGTGCAAGGGAGAGACTGACAGCCTATAATACATGCCTTAGTGCAAGGGAGAGACTGATGGCCTATAATACATGCCTTAGTGCAAGGGAGAGACTGACGGTCTATAATACATGCCGTAGTGCAAGGGAGAGACTGACGGCCTATAATACATGCCATAGTGTCAGGAAGAGACTGACGGCCTATAATACATGCCTTAGTGCAAGGGAGAGACTGATGGCCTATAATACATGCCATAGTGTCAGGGAGAGACTGACGGCCTATAATACATGCCTTAGTGCAAGGGAGAGACTGATGGCCTATAATACATGCCTTAGTGCAAGGGAGAGACTGATGGCCTATAATACATGCCTTAGTGCAAGGGAGAGACTGACGGTCTATAATACATGCCTTAGTGCAAGGGAGAGACTGATGGCCTATAATACATGCCTTAGTGCAAGGGAGAGACTGACGGCCTATAATACATGCCATAGTGTCAGGGAGAGCCAGACCGCTTATAATACATGCCGTAGTGCAAGGGAGAGACTGACAGCTACCTTCTTGTCATTGGCTCTCCAAATGTGTTCAACTAGCTCCTATTTTGATAATGTGATAAGAGGTAAATTTAAAAATTGCATGCGCTATATAAAGAAAAAAAATGTGAATTTATTAACCTTTAAGGTCTATTTCTCAACTTTATTCCTGATATAACATTTGTGCTGCATTTGTTAAGAAGGGGCATGTTGTTTCTGCAGACACAAATTCACTTGAGAACTAAATAACTAAGACTATGTGATAATATCTTTTAGATAGAAAATAATGTCCGAAATAATCGTACAGAAACCTCTGCGAGAGAATGACGTGAATGAATCAATGGAACTAATTTACTACAATTTTTTTTAACATTACAGCCCTGAATATGCAGCTTAATTCTATATAATTAAAAAAGAATCCTTATTTCAGGAAGAGTAACCTTTGGATTATAATGTATGTTAAATCCTTTTTCCTTCTTAATACAGGGAGTGTCCACAGCTGCATTCCCTACTTGTGGGAAATACTGAACCTGGCCACCAGGAGGAGGCAAAGACACCACAGCCAAAGGCTTAAATACCTCCCCCACTTCCCTCATCCCCCAGCCATTCTTTGCCTTTCGTCACAGGAGGTTGGCAGAGAAGTGTCAGAAGTTTTTCGTAGTAGTTCCTTAGGAAGGGTATCTGCCCTTTGGGATGGAACTGGAGTTTTAAGTAGTCTTGTCAGCCTCTCAGTGAGAGCATTGATGAAAGTTAGAGTCCGGAAATGCAGGGAGAGTCTTTCTGCGAAACCATCCAGACTCATATTAAAAGCTCCTAAGCAATCGGTGTTGATGAGTTTCACTGTCTGCTTTTCATCACTCAAGTCCATGTCAGAAACAATGCTACAATCTGTCACACTTGACGGACTGTGTTTCTGTTCCACGGCATAGAGTCCAGTAAGATTGTTTCATTTTTTACACATATGTTAACGCTAGAAGACAGGGTCACAGTGGGACTCCTTTATCTTTATGGAATCAAGGGTTAATATCTCCTGAGGGGGATTGTTGAACAGTGGGGTGTTAATCATATTTGTTTGTGATTTCTGCTGCTTTATATGTGTTAGATGTTTTGGGCTCACAGGCTGATATGGAACGTACAGGTTGCTTTTTTTTTTTGGAGCTGAGCAGTTTTTATTAAGCTTGGTGCCCTTTAGCAGGGGCGGTCCTGCATTGCGCACAGTGTGACCGGGAGTGGTCATGGTTTACATTTCCTATTCCTGACTGAATGACTATGGAGAGGAGTGAGTTTTCTCTATACTTTCTGGGTCATAGGAGATGGTGAGTGCTCCAGCCATTGGGGGGTAAAGGTGCTGGTTGTTTCTTTGATTTCAATAAGGTTACCTAGCTATGGAGGATTCTGATTTTTTTTTTTTTTAGGGGGATCCCTCTACGACAGAATTCGATACCTGTGTATATTGTGAGGAGGCCCGGATAGTCCAGCCCTCTCAATTATGTTCCATATGCCGCAACAGGGTATTTCATCAACCAATGTTGAGATGTTAGATGCCACTGAACCTTCCACCTCTGAAGACTCTTCGTCCCGTGAGGTGTGTCCCCTACAGTCATCTGATCCTACACATGCTGCTTCCCCTTGCACCACTAATCCTCCACCTGGAGGGGGCCTTTTTCCACCAGACGTTACTGCGCAATTTTGTCTGGCGATGTCTGCAGCCTTAGCCTCTTTGCCTCGTACTGCTATGCACAAACAAAGCGTTAACTCATACACTCCTGCCCAGGGAGCATTGCGTAAGGTAACGATTGTATCCGATCAGTCATCTGGGGATGCGGTTCAGAGTACGGACCTTCTGGGTCGGAGCCTGCTGCTTCTACTCCTCTGGCAGAGGAGGATTTAGAGTAGCATGCCTGCGCTCGCTTCTAAGAGAAGTTTTGGCAATATTTGAGATTCCTAGTACTGATCTACCAGTCGAATCTCAGAACACTAAATTAGATGGTGAATTTGATTAGGCGGGTGAGGAAGGATGGAGATCCTCTTCCTTTTCGTCTATTCTTTTTAAGATTCCCAGTTCCGGGCTCTATAGGGAGGTTGTGTCGTTGCCCACCCCTATTTGGCAATCACTTTTTGTGCACTTACCTTTTGTTTTACTGTTCCGTTTAAGGATAATTTATTCTTAGAGTTCTTGGTTATAATAGAAAACTCTTTTTCTGAAGATTTTTCGTCACATGGGATATTATGTACTGACGACTTAGATTGTCACAGTTTCTGGAGACTTCCTAATGATGCGTCTCTGTCTCGATTCAAAGTGATGGTCTCTCGATATTTTAGAGAAAGAATTAAGGCCTTGGAGCTCATAATTCTTTTTCTGGGAGTTTTGCAGATTACTAGCCCCAAAGCTAGGGCTTCAGGTTTGTTTAGTTCAGGTTTTGAATCGCTCTGACAGATATGACTTCTGAATCGTATCTTTCTTCTGCTTGAGAGAAAGTTTTAGTTTGTTCCGCTATTCTGCGGGTTTTACCGTTTAATCAGAGAACAAATTTCTTTCTCCTCTTCTTTTAATGCGGTTAAAGCCCAGCATCAGAGATCTCCGCTAAACCTGAACAATCCAAGTGTTTTTTGGAAGCCGACTCAGTCATGGAATAAGTCCAAGCAGAGCAGAGGGACCAGTTCCAGGTCCTATCTTGGATCGTGTTGGCGACTGACGTTTGCTCTTTTCAGACGCTTGATTCAGGGACAACAGGATCCATGGGTCCTAGAGGTCATAGCTAGGCTTCAAATTTCAGCCTTCCAGGGCAGTTTTCCTTCTCTCGATCCTGTCTTTCCAGATAGAGAGAGGGAAGCTATTTCACGTGGATGCAGGTTTTGTTCTCCTTTGGAGTCATTGTCCTGGTGCCTATCGCAGAGTGAGGTTTGAGATATTATTTTTTCGTGGTCCCATAGAGGGAGGGAGCTCCAGTCCATTGGGTCCTAAAGCTTATCATGTATTCTCGTTCCAGAGGGAGACTATAAGATCCGCTCTACCCTTGGTATGGGAAGAGCAGAGCGGAACCACTGTTGAGGAAGGATATCATACCTTTTCATTCCTCCTCGGGAAACACTTCCGGTTCCTAAGGTTGTCGTTTCTGGACCAGTACTTCCAGTACATTGTTACTTCCGTTTTGGTCTCGCTACTGCTACTAGAGCCTTTTAGAAATCTAGGGTTTCTTTTGGCAGTGGCCAGAATCCAGATCTGGCGGTAGCTTCCCTTGTCTAGACTATCTGGTTCAATCACCATCATCTCGTCTGATAGAAGACCATTAGGGATTTAATCTGTCTTCCTTGATCTTCAGGGATGGAAGAATATCTAGATCAGAGTTATCCGGTGTAGGTACCAGGGTGGATTCCTGGATGCTAGTTTTAGTCTTCATAGACATGAAGACATTTATTTCGGACTTGGAAAGTTATGAGTTAGCTTCATCAGGTCGTGCCCTCCAGACCTCCTTCAGACCATCGCTGGCTCTGTGAGGGGTGGTGATGATTTGTCATGGGGTCCATCTTGAACTTCATTTGTTTTTTTAGGTCTCTCTTCAGCCGAGGTTCGGTGTATGCTGAGGCAGTGGAGTGTTTCGAATCTGTCTTAACAGATTTACCTGGACTACTGTATAGAATCGCTCTCTGGTGTCTTTTGTCCAGATTTACCTGTGGTCTCAGGAGGTTTCCCTCCCGATTAACTTTATGGATCTTCAGGCAATCTTTTTGCTCTGAGGGCTTTGACTACTGGGTTAGTCCCAATTTATAGATTCTAGTCAGAACGAGAGACTCCCTAGCAATAAGGGTAGTATCTCGGGTTTGGTAGAGGGCGGAGGCCCGCTACTGCTCGCTGTCAGCGATCCACTCTCCGGGTGTGGTTATCCGGGACGGATGTTCTCTACAAACATTCCCTTTATCTGGGGATAAGGTCTCCATCCAAGGGGTTTTCGGATGTGTGTTTTTTTTTTTTAAGTTTCAAAAGCTTTATTGAAAATATAAACATAACAATCATAGCAAATGTTACAGTGTAATCTGATAGTCTCACAAAGGGTATAAATTAAATGACTGTAGTGTCCAGTATCCAATCATCATCTCCTGAATCAGCACCAAAGGTGCTTAGTTAGTTCCATATCTTTGTCTCAGTATTGAAATGCTATGCAAACAATAGTCTAGGGTACAAAAGTGCATTCAACAAGTTCCAAAAGTATGTACATTCCTTATTCACTGATAAAAATTGTATGTAAAAAGGAGGTAAGAAAAGAAAAGAAGGGCGGAGAGGGGTGTCCCAGCGGCAAGCTTGAGTATATGTGTCTCTATAGTCGCCTAGTGTCTTATTCTGTGGGGCTTGTTTCTCCATTTGCCCAAGCTGACAGCATAAGCTCGTGTATATCAGTGGTGTCCTGCACTAAGTGGTGGCACCTTTCGAGTTGGAGTAACAAGGTGACCTGTGCTTTCCAATCTGACAGTGTCGGGACAGTGTGTGTTTTCCAGTTCTTAGGGATTAATATTTTAGCACTATTCAGCATGATCATCATTAATGCTCTGTGTTCTTTGCCCTCAATCCTTGGCAGCGAGAGATATAGAAGAATTTTGGGGTCATTAGGCAGAGTACAGCCTAATACGCTTTTAATGTGAGAGAGGACTTCCACCCAGTATGTATCTAATTTGGGGCATTCCCACCATATGTGTAGCAAAGGGCCCTCTCCCTCACAATTTCTCCAACATTTCCCAGAAGATGACCTATATATATGCTGTATTCTAATTGGGGTGAGGTACCATCTCGAGAGAAACTTGTAGTTTGACTCTTGAATTCTGGCAGGGATTGATGATTTTTTAGTAGCTTGAAAGGCTGACTGCCATTCTTGGTATGTTATGTCTGTGTTCAGCTCTTTTTCCCACGTCTTAACAAAGGAGGGTAGTGTTTCTGGTTCTCCCAGGAGGAGGATTTTATACAGTCTCGAGATTGCGTGTTGTGTTTTTTGCAGGCAGAGTGTTTCAAAGGGGGTGTGTGGTCTTATGAGTTGTTGCCTATGCTGATGTGTAGTCAAGTAGTGGGATATTTTAGCATGTGTGAACCAATTCATAGGTAGTTCAGGTATTTGCTCCGTAATGTCCCCAATTTCCTTGAGCTTGTGCTTCTCTATTAGTGCGGAGAACACTCTCTTGTCTAGACTCGCTATTTGGTTCGATCTAGTTTCCCTGAAGTCCCAAGGCAAATCTGGATTATTGCAGATAGGGGTAAGAGGAGATGTTATCCCGGATATGTGTGTCGAAGTGTTGATAATCCTGTCCCATACCTGATAAAACTCTAACAGGAGAGGATAGTCCACTACCGTCTTTGGCCTATATTTCTTGTTAACCCAAGCTGTCAGGCCTACGTTGTTTGTATTCATAATGTCGCAATCTAATTGAACCCAATTTTTGTTTGGGTCATTTTGGCACCAGTCCAGTAGTCTGTGTAACACTATTGCCTGTTTGTATGTGGCTATGTGTGGGACCCCCTAGCCCTCCCTTTTCTCTAGGTAAGTATAATGTACGTCTTGCTACCCTTGGTTTAATTTCTCTCCAAATGTACTGATCGATGAGTCCTTGTATCCTGTCCAGATAGTGTGCTGGAAGGGATATAGGGGTTGTTTGAAGCAGATAGAGTAGCCTGGGCAAGATATTCATCTTCACCACATTGATGCGTCCCAGCCAGGAGATAGATTTATTTCTCCAGCTGGACAGGTCATCAACCAGGTTGTGCTCCAGCTGTTTGTAATTAGCCTGAAGCATCACCTGTGGGTCTGGGGACAAGTAGATCCCCAGGTACTTCATTTTTATCTGCTGTTTTTTCAAGGGGCAATTTAGAAGGAGCTGTTGTTCATTCCTGGTAGAGCGCTTCTCTCTTTGTATGCAAATTATTATGACCCTGGGGAAGTCTCCCTAAGGGTGATGGGGGAAACCAGACGTGGACTCCTTGCCCAGTGTGCTTAGAGGAATGTGGCTGCACCTCACTGACGAGGCCCATAGGAGGCCGAAACGATCGTCTGGGGTTGTCATGTTCCTTGTTCAGAGGAGAATTGCCTGGTATTTCGGGGCTGGACTGACCTTACTTGGCGGGATCAGACTGATATACTTCAGGAAAGTTTTCTTCTGTGAAAAGCACACTGGTCTAAAAGAGGCTGCTTCCGGGTGGTAAATCGTCATAGAACAAGCCACTGAGCTGTTGTTCGTTCCTGGTAGAGCGCTTCTCTCTTTGTATGCAAATTATTATGACCCTGGGGAAGTCTCCCTATGGGTGATGGGGGAAACCAGACGTGGACTCCTTGCCCAGTGTGCTTAGAGGAATGTGGCTGCACCTCACTGACGAGGCCCATAGGAGGCCGAAACGATCGTCTGGGGTTGTCATGTTCCTTGTTCAGAGGAGAATTGCCTGGTATTTCGGGGCTGGACTGACCTTACTTGGCGGGATCAGACTGATGTACTTCAGGAAAGTTTTCTTCTGTGAAAAGCACACTGGTCTAAAAGAGGCTGCTTCCGGGTGATAAATCGCAATAGAACAAGCCACTGAGCTGTTGTTCGTTCCTGGTAGAGCGCTTCTCTCTTTGTATGCAAATTATTATGACCCTGGGGAAGTCTCCCTATGGGTGATGGGGGAAACCAGACGTGGACTCCTTGCCCAGTGTGCTTAGAGGAATGTGGCTGCACCTCACTGACGAGGCCCATAGGAGGCCGAAACGATCATCTGGGGTTGTCATGTTCCTTGTTCAGAGGAGAATTGCCTGGTATTTCGGGGCTGGACTGACCTTACTTGGCGGGATCAGACTGATATACTTCAGGAAAGTTTTCTTCTGTGAAAAGCACACTGGTCTAAAAGAGGCTGCTTCCGGGTGGTAAATCGCCATAGAACAAGCCACTGAGCTGTTGTTCGTTCCTGGTAGAGCGCTTCTCTCTTTGTATGCAAATTATTATGACCCTGGGGAAGTCTCCCTATGGGTGATGGGGGAAACCAGACGTGGACTCCTTGCCCAGTGTGCTTAGAGGAATGTGGCTGCACCTCACTGACGAGGCCCATAGGAGGCCGAAACGATCGTCTGGGGTTGTCATGTTCCTTGTTCAGAGGAGAATTGCCTGGTATTTCGGGGCTGGACTGACCTTACTTGGCGGGATCAGACTGATGTACTTCAGGAAAGTTTTCTTCTGTGAAAAGCACACTGGTCTAAAAGAGGCTGCTTCCGGGTGATAAATCGCAATAGAACAAGCCACTGAGCTGTTGTTCGTTCCTGGTAGAGCGCTTCTCTCTTTGTATGCAAATTATTATGACCCTGGGGAAGTCTCTCTATGGGTGATGGGGGAAACCAGACGTGGACTCCTTGCCCAGTGTGCTTAGAGGAATGTGGCTGCACCTCACTGACGAGGCCCATAGGAGGCCGAAACGATCATCTGGGGTTGTCATGTTCCTTGTTCAGAGGAGAATTGCCTGGTATTTCGGGGCTGGACTGACCTTACTTGGCGGGATCAGACTGATATACTTCAGGAAAGTTTTCTTCTGTGAAAAGCACACTGGTCTAAAAGAGGCTGCTTCCGGGTGGTAAATCGCCATAGAACAAGCCACTGAGCTGTTGTTCGTTCCTGGTAGAGCGCTTCTCTCTTTGTATGCAATTTAGAAGGAGCCTGGGTAGCTTGTCAGGTTTGTACGTGATGTTTAAAAACTCGGATTTGCTAAGATTAAGGTGAAAGTTGGAGACCCTGCCAAAGTCTGCGAATGTTTCAAGCGCCTTGGGTATTGATAAGTCTTTGTCAGTGAGGGTAAGTATGACATCGTCGGTGTATAGCGCCAGTTTGTGTTCATGTGTGGTAGTGTGTATACCCTTAATCTGCTTATTTGACCTAATAGTTTGCGCCAGAGCCTCGATTGTGATGGCAAACAATACAGGTGAGAGTGGGCAGCCCTGTCTCGTTCCATTTTGGATACTAAATTTATCGGAGAGGATGCCATTTACTTTGACCCGCGCAGTTGGTTTGCTATAGAGCAAGAAAATTAAGGCTATGAAGTGTTTGCTAAAATTCATCTTGGACAGGGTCGCTTCCAGAAACTGCCAGCGTACCCTGTCAAACGCCTTCTCCGCGTCTGTAGAAATTAGTGCTAATGGGATATGTTGGGCCTGTGCGTGTGACATGAGTTGTAGAATCTTTAAAGTATTGTCTCGGGCTTCTCTTCCGGGTACAAAGCCCACTTGATCAGGATGGATCAGGGCGGGAAGGATTTTATTTATCCTAGTAGCTAAGATTTTAGCATATATTTTGACGTCCGAATTCAGTAGTGAGATGGGCCTAAAATTTTCGGGACTGTCTGGGGATTTGCCTGCTTTAGGGAGGACAGTGATATTTGCTTCCAGCAGACTTTCTGTAAAACCTCCCTCTTTCAAGGTTGAGTTGAATAGGGAGGTCAGGGGTTGTAATATATGTTGTAAGTACGTCTTGTAGTATTTTATACTCAGTCCGTCAGGGCCTGGGCTTTTTCCATTGGGCATTCTCTTTATGGCTAGTTTGGTTTCTTCTATGGTGATTGGTGCATCTAGAAATTCCACGTCCCCCTCTGTCAGCTTATTAAGTTGAAGGGTAGCTAGATAGTGGTCTATGTCCCCCTGGCTACTATTATTATCCAAGTTGTATAGTGTTTCGTAATATAGTCTGAAGGCCTCAGCTATCTTTTTGCTGTCTTTGAGCACTGTTCCTCCTCTGTCTTTTATGGTGTGTACATGTGTGTTCAGCTGCTTCCTTTTAATGGCTTTCGCCAGTGACGAACCTGTTTTATTGTTAAGGTCATAATATTTCTGTTTCAAGAAGGCAGCCTTTCTCTGGTACATTTTGGTAAGATGGCTATGTAGGTCATTCCTAGCTTGTGTGAGGGATGTCAGTATTGAAGAGGCGGCGGGATGTCGTTTATGTTCTTGTTCCCAATATCTGATCTGAGCTAGGGTAGAGTTTAAGAATTGTCTGTTATTTCTATTGTCTTTAGCTTTAATTTTAATAAACTCCCCTCTTACTACGCATTTGTGGGCCTCCCATACTGTTGTGTGGGAAATGTCATCAGTTGTGTTTTCCCTAAAATAGTGTCCCAGGGCTGTGTCAATGTCTGACCTAGTTAGCTGATTTTCCAGCATAGCTTCATCTAATCTCCATATAAAGGGTATTACTGGTGCAGATGGCCAAAAAACTTTACATTGCACCGGGGCGTGATCAGACCAAGTGAGAGGTAGTATCGTGGAGTTGTCGATCATGGATAAGCCCATTTGGTCGCTGAGAATATAGTCTATTCTAGAATATGAGCCGTGTGGGTGGGAATAAAAGGTGTAGTCTCTTTTACTTGGGTTGATAGTTCTCCATATATCGTTCATCTTCAAGAGTTGAATCTGTGTGTTAACCGCCTTAATAGTTCGTTTTGGTGTGCATGATATGCCGGTGGAGGTGTCTATTGTAGGGTCTAGTGGAAGATTGAAGTCCCCTCCCCAAAAAAGTGTACCTTTTGTGTGCTCAAGCAGTAACTGGGATATTTGTTTAAAGACAATAGATTGGCCAGTATTTGGGAGATATATGTTTGCAAATGTCACAGGGTTATTGTAAAGGAGGCCCGAGATAATGATATATCTGCCGTTGGGGTCTTTGATCGTGTGTTTGGGCTGAAAGCTGATATTGTTTCTGAATAGAATTCCCACTCCTCCCTTTTTCTCCCTACCTGATGCCAGGTAGGCTGATTTGTACCTATGGTGGAGAGTCGTGGGTTCCTTTCCTATTTGAAAATGTGTCTCCTGAATAAAGATTATATCCCCTAATGCATGATTGAGTTGATTGAAAGCTACTGATCTTTTCTCTGGGCTATTCAGTCCCTTTGCATTAATAGTGATTAATGTAATAGGCCTAGCGCCATTGCCAGAGTTGTCTGCCATGTTTAGTCGACTGCTTATTTGTCTATATGTTTGCTATAGGGAGTGAACAGTGTAACGTGTTATTTTGTACAGTTCTTGTCGTATGAGAGTGTGTAGGTAGAGTGAAAAACCGCTTACCAAGCGCTGGGACCCCCAGCAAGTGTGTTGGAGATGTTGGAAATGTCACACAATTCAAAAACTGCATGCAGTTAGTAGATATACAATTCAGAGTTTAGTCTGAAAAAAGAAGATTGTTATTTTTGGTAAAAGAGATAAAACACAACAATTCTTAAAGCGAGTCAAAAAAGTTATAACAGTAATAAGGTGGGTAATATCCCACAACTGTGTTCCCACACAGAATTATAAACATATATAAACAAGTAAAAACTTACAACCTGTAGCCAAGTTCAAAGATATAGGGGTTTAATAACCCAGCAGGAGGCAGTTATGGGTTATCTGGCATCCTTGCTGATGCCTGTGTCGCTGCTGGTAGGGGCTATAGAGGAAGTGTCAATGTCCCTGCGGCCTTCTCTTGTCAGTGAATGGCTCCTCCTAATAGGCGAGTGGTCTTCCGCTGTGTTGCGGTTGTGTGTCTCCATAGTTCTGATGTTAATCTGTAAGGCCTCACAAAAATTTGACAAGTCTTCCTTGGATCTGTATACAGCAGTTGTGTCTCCTTTAGAGGCGATAATGCTCACCGGAAATCCCCATCTGTATTGGATGTTTTGATCTCGCAGTGCTGTAGTAATATGATTAAGGTCTCTCCTCTTCTGTAAAGTAGTGGGGCTGAGGTCTGCAAATATCTGTATTCTGCATCCCGCATGTGTGAAGTCTTTTTTCTGCCTGGCATATTTCATTATTTCCTCTTTGTCTTTAAAGTGTAAAAGTTTCAAGATGACATCTCTCGGGGGGCCTTTGGTGGAGGTTTAGCACGCAGAGCTCTGTGCGCCCTTTCAATGTTGATATCTGGGGCTCCTTCATTTCCTTTGAGGGTCTTGAAAAGGCTTTGAAGACATCCCTCCAGGGCTGTTGGTTGTATACTTTCTGGGATTCCTCTAATGCGGAGATTGTTCCTCCTGCCCCGGTTGTCAAGGTCTTCTACTTTTTCAAGCAGATGGTGGATTGTTTCTTCTTGTTCGTATGCCAGGCGGGATACATGTTGAATGTCATTGAAGGTGGTGTTGTGGTTCTCTTCTAAGTTTGTGACTCTCTGTACTACCCTTGTGAGGTCTTTCTTTAGCTCCCCATACCAATTTTTTACCTCATGCATCATTTCCTTCACATCGTCTTTAGTGCAAAGAGATCTCAAATCCTCTCTAGTAAAATCAGCAGTATTCATGGTTTGGCTGGGTTTATGCTGCATTTCAGCTTTGTGGGCGCTTTGTTGATGAAGCTCTCCTGAGTTCTGATTTGATTCATTTTGCTTTAAGTAATTTTGCATTGTTCTAGTGTTAGGTAGGTTATCTGTCTTATGCGATTTTTTTCCCTGGCATGACCCGTGTATGTAGCTAAGGTGTTCCCCTTCTTTAGTAATATAGGGTAGTCAAATGCTTTATATGATGGTTGGCTGATCTCTCACTTTCTTGCAAGTGTTTCTACTACTGTAGTCCCATATAACAATCAGTCTGCCATATTAGATATAGCCCAGATAAAAAGACCTCTATTCTCTGACTTTTATTTGCGTGTTACTCTTCTGTAAGACATCCACTAGTGATATAATAAATGTTGTAAATGTTCATTTGGGCACCAAAGAAAGCCTGTGTTAATTGCTCCTGCCAGAGCTCTGTCTGATGTGGTGCTATACTCTCTTTTGGCTGTATAGAAACAGTGCACAAGCGTGTGGGCCTTTGAGCAGTACTTTTGCTTCATATAGCTGCGTGTGTATTTCTTGTTGCCCCTGGTATGAGCTCACTGTGCTGAGATTAAAAGTCTTTCTGGCTGCAAGTTTTAGGCAAGCACTTCTATAAGGGGGGTAATTATGGCACAGCACCCGCGTTGCAGGTATACCGAAATGCTATGGCGTCTATCTCCCCCAGCGTGTGCCCACGAGGTAGTTTTGGGCAGAGCAGTGAGAAGCGTGTGCTGCCGAAATCCTACGGTCTCTATATAGCTGTATATTTAGTGCCTTATGCTATATCAGGCTTACCGCTCCTGTTGCTCGCTCTTCTGTCCTTCTAATGTGCCTCTGATTCAAGGGTGCAAAGAGGTCACTAATATGGCGCTACTCCTCTGCTCCAGCGCGCGTGTATAGCTAAACAGGGAGGGGATCCGGTGTTCAAATGTTCCGTGTCGGCTCTTTTTTTCCTCTTGCTATTTCGCTCCGCAGCTTCTTGCAAGTTATGCCCCCTACCAGGAGCGTTAAAATAGGGTGTATATGGCTATTTTTATCGGGAATCACAGATGTGGGCCTAGGAGCTACACAATCACATGACCATCTCTCTAAGCGGTCAAGCTCCGCCCCCATCTTTCGGATGTTTATAACAGGGAGGGGACGCCAGATGAGAGTCTCAGCATCCCGTCTCAATACCAAGTTACCCACACATGGGTCATGGTTCAGGGATCCTCATGCGGAGCTAATGGATGCATTAGCGGTGCCTTGGAGGTTCAATACTTTTTTTTCCTTTCTGCCATATCACTCCTTCCTCGAGTGGTGGTTCGAAACTAGCAGGAGCAGGCGTCAGTGATATTGTTTGCTCCGTTGCAACAAGCTAAATAGACCACTCTACTGTTCCTTGTTCCCTCGGCAGAAGGACTGGGGGATGAGGGAAGTGGGGGAGGTATTTAAACCTTTGGCTGGAGTGTCTTTGGCTCCTACTGGTGGTCAGGTTTAGTATTTCCCACAAGTAAGGAATGCAGCTGTGGACTCTCCCAGTACAGAAGGAAAGGAAATTATCTGGTAAGCATAATTTATGTTTTTATGTTTTTTTATTTTTTTATTAAATAATAGTTTTTTTTTTGCACCCTGGTAGTGGCTAATAGGCTCCCATATTGACTCATTTCTTACTGATGATTTCTTCTGTTTAATTCTCTTGCTTTCCCTCTTCACTCTCCCTTTAATTGAGCTACTTGTGGTGCCACAGGTTAATTGTGTGGACTCAGCAACAGTCTTCCATTACTCTCCCTAGTTGTGCTTCTATTGCGTGTCAGAAAAGTCAGTTTTTACACTACCCCATAGGATACTAACTTGTTTATAACTATAAATAGAATTGTACCCTGATAGGACATAGGAAGTGCATCTGGCTACTTACTGGACTTACTCTTTTTTTAATTTTATTTTTATTTATTTTATTTATTAATTTTTCAGAGTTAGAGCATATTCATAAGTAAGAAGACAATGTACATATCTGAAACAATCCAACAAAATCTTTTTGATAACATTGCTTAGTCCAACTGGTCAATGTTTTACAATAAACTTCAAGAAATAACAATATAAACAAATTAACAAGAACAAAATAACAGTAAGTCATGTCACTAGTTTGAATATATTTGAGTGGTCTATTTTGAGTCTAATCAGATTCTGGTCTAGCTAGGTCCCACAGGATAACCCTTATTTGCTTAAATTATCTAGTATATATTTATTATATCCCCAGATACGAATACCCCAAGTTTTAGAGAAAGTGATCTTTATTGCGACATAGTATTCAATCGTCCTGAGTAAACCATCTGACGTCTTGAGGAATGTCATCCTACATCTGAACAGTATATCAAGCTATATGAGGCAATATTATCCTTATTACTAGTAATGTCTTAGCTTGTTGCATATTGTACAATAACCCTAAGAAGTGATGCCCTATGTATGTGTCCCACATAGATTGTATTTGTGCATAAAGGGGTTAACATTTTTGTTGTATAAAATTATTATTCTTCCAATCTTAATATTTCATTACATTGATTTATCCATTGTGCTATAGTTGGTACTTCTGAGGACTTCCACCTCTGTGCTTAGAGTTGTTTCAAACTACTGCTTAAAATGTTAAAAATCTTTTTTGAGCCGGGGTGAACTTTCTTAAGCTAAGGTCTAGTGGCAGTGGCTTCTTTAGTATTTTAGAGGCTTCCACTGCTATATTCTCCCATAAAGGTATGGGAGAATTATTATTATTATCATCAGGTATTTGTATAGCGCAAAGGTTCCGCAGCACTAGAATATAGAGCATGTCCACCAAATATGTGCCATTGTGCCTTTTGTCTGCCAACACCTCCAGCAATTGTCATTGTGAGTGTGATAGAGTTTATGAAGTCCGACTGGAGTCATGTACCATCTATGGAGAATTTTTAAATTAAGTTCCACGAGTTGAACAGAGATGGAAGATTTTTTTTTTTTTATGTTTTTAAATGCTTTCTTAAGATATCAAGGAAACAGTAGTTATGCAACCCAAGGATCCCATTTAGATTTTTCTCATGTTGGTCAGAAGTTGGCCTTAGGGATATTTCAGTTCATTCAACCTGCCGGTTAAGTTTCTTTACTGTAATATTTTCTCTTTTACTTCTTTTGTAAGATCCCAGGACCAGCTTTATGAGTCTTTAGATCATTTTCAACATAGTCCATTCCATGAGTAGTACAGATTTGTGGGTTTGTATATAAACTTTTTGTTTTCTTTTTAGAGCTCTTGCTAATGGTTTCCCTGGTTTGTCTCCAAATTTGTAAAATTTCTGCTGTATTTTAAGGGCTGTTTTTTTGATGTTCTGTTGAATTAAATTCTTGTATTTCTATTCTAACCTTTTTTGAGTTCTAGTCTAATTGATGCATCAGATGGTGTCTTTTGTGTTTGACTTCTAAATCGTATATTTTAGTTAGCAGGGACTTGTATTTGTCCCTTGTTTTGTTTTGGCCAGGTAGGCCTTTTGCTTAATAGGTTCCCCTCTTAACATGCATTTATGGGCCTCCCATATAGTGTGTTTTGGGGTTTCGTCTATGTCATTAAGAGTGAAGTTGTCGGTTAGTGTGGATTCTATCTTTGTTCTAGTCACGTGATTGATTGTCTAGCATAAAGTCATCAAACCTCCATATTAAAGGATGACGTGGTACAGTGGGCCATCTCATCTTACATAGCACAGGGGCATGGTCAGACCATGTCATGGGAAGTATTTGTGTATGTGTGTTAAAAGAGCTAGAGTAGATTGGTCAGTGAAAACATAATCAATTCTAGTATACATGTTCTGGGGATGAGAAAAAAATGTGTAATCTCGTTGCATCGGGTAGGCAATTCGCCATGTGTCGCGTACCGCTAATTCTTCAAGCCTGGCATTTCATTATTTAATAATCTTCTTTGAGAAGGATGCTTTGAGGGAAGGTTAAAATCTCCACCGAGAATCAGCACTCCCTTTTGTAGTTCTAAAATTTTCTTTGTGATAATGGCCATAAATCTGTTTTGATGTTGGTTGGGGAAATAGACATTTAACTAATGTGACCAGTCTTTTGTGGAGTGTGCCTACAACTATTAAATACTGTCCTTCTGGATCTTTTTCCTCATGCATTAGTGTAAAGGGGGAAGATGTCGGGAATTTAGGGTAAGGCCATTTTGGTTCCTTCCCTCTCTTAAAGTGTGTTTCTTATGTCACGGTGTAATCTAGTGACATCTTGTATTAAATGGGATCTTTTCTCTGATGTGTTAAGACCTTTTGCATTTATGGTCATTACTGTCAAATTATGGGCGCGTTTCACCATTTTTTAGTGTGGGAAGGGTATGGAGAGAGGTGAGGGGGCAAGTAGGTAAAGAAAGTTTAGTTAGTTGGGGAAGGAGAGAGGATTCTGTGGTAAGAGTTACAGGTGTTAGGTAGCGACTAATATCTGTTTATTGTATGATAGGGGCACTACTATTGTACCTGTGCTATGGATAAAATGTAGATAGGGAAGTGGAAACGGCTATGAGTTCGTTGGGTCAGTAGGTAACACAACCTAGCTTGGTCGTGGTAGAAAGGAAGAATAAGAAGGTGTGGGTTCAGTACCCTCACACCCCACTTGACTAGAATGCTTCTAAATAGTAAGTTTTTCATCATGGCCTGTTAGGGCATTTCTCTTTTCGAGGGGGCAATTGCTTTGATTGGTATATGGTAGTTGGAACATCTGCTGTCCCCTGCAATGTGTAAATGTGTGTGTGTATACAGCATGTTATGAACATTTGCATTAAAGAATAATCAGTCATATCCAAATATTCACTAAATGTTTCCAATATTTTGCTTTAAGTAAGCTTGAGTCCAGTGGTGGTATTCTTAAGCATATTAAAGCCGTTATCCTATACGCCACCTCCTCTGGCAAGAGGCGAATGTGCTTATGGGCAATATGTTGTAAGCAGTACATTATAAACAATCATTAGAGATTAACAATTATAAGGATTCACCATGAATAACACTATGTAAATTCAAGCGTGCAAAGGTAAGAAAGTGATACTTATCAAAATCTTCCTGATAATGTGAATGTCCTTTCTTTCATGGGGTTGATAGTCTCTCATGTGTTGGGGGTTTGTTCAATGTCACGGTAGATCCGCTGGTATTCTATAAATCGCTTGTGTTCCATTTTCTCTTGTAAGGTGTATCCAGTCCACGGATTCATCCATTACTTGTGGGATATTCTCCTTCCCAACAGGAAGCTGCAAGAGGATCACCCACAGCAGAGCTGTCTATATAGCTCCTCCCCTAACTGCCACCTCCCAGTCATTCTCTTGCAGCTCTCGACAAGGGAAGTAGCTAGAGAGATGTGGTGCATTAATGTAGTTTATCTTCAATCAAAAGTTTGTTATTTTCAAATGGTACCGGAGTTGTACTATTTTAGCCTCAGGCAGAAAGTTGAAGAAGAGTCTGCCTGTGATCTTTGATGATCTTAGCAGGTTGTAACTAAGATCCATTGCTGTTCTCACACATAACTGAAGAGATGGGTAACTTCAGCTGGGGGAATAGCGTGCAGGGTCTCCTGCTCAGAGGTATGTGCAGTTTTAAATTTTTCTAGAGAAATGATATGCTAGAAAATGCTGACAATACCGGATTTATTTAAGGTAAGCCTGATTACAGTGATTTAATAACGACTGGTATCATGCTTGCTGTAAAGGGTAATATTTTTATTGTTTACTCACATTACTGAATAGATATAACGTTTGCTTGAAGGTGTATAAACGTTTATTACATATTGATGATAAAACTTTATTCTGGGGCCCAGTTTTTTTCCACATGGCTGACTAGATTTTGCCTAGGGATAGTTTTTTAAGGCCCTCTCACTGTGAGTACAGGTTGGGAGGGGCCTATTTCTCTAGTAAGGTGTATCCAGTCCACGGATCATCCATTACTTATGGGATATTCTCACTCCCAACAGGAAGTTGCAAGAGGACCCACAATAAAGCTGTTATATAGCTCCTCCCCTCACTACCATATCCAGTCATTCTCTTGCAACTCTCAACGCGCATGGAGGTAGTAAGAGGAGAGTGGTGAAAAATATTTAGTTTATTAACTTCAATCAAAAGTTTATTTTAAATAGTACCGGAGTTGTGCTATTTTTTCTCAGGCAGAGATAGAAGAAGAATTTGCCTGAGTTTTCTATGATCTTAGCAGGTTGTAACTAAGATCCATTGCTGTTCTCACACATGTCTGAGGAGTGAGGTAACTTCAGAGGGAGAATGGCGTGCAGTTTATTCTACTATCAGGTATGTGCAGTTATGATTTTTTCTAGGATTGGAAATGCTAGAAAATGCTGCTGATTCCTGATAAATGTAAGTTAAGCCTGAATACAGTGATTTAATAACGACTGGTCTCATGCTTACTCTCAGGGGTAATACCCTTATAGATATGCTATATAAAACGTTTGCTGGCATGTTTAATCGTTTTTTATATATGCTTGGTGATAAAACTTATTGGGGCCTAATTTTTTCCACATGGCTGGCTGTATTTTTGCCTAGAAACAGTTTTCCTGAGGCTTCCAACTGTTGTAATATGAGTGGGAGGGGCCTATTTTAGCGCTTTTTTGCGCAGTTAAAATTACAGACTGAGACATCCAGTTTTCCTCAGGAGTCCCCTGAATGCTACCGGACATCTCTAAAGAGCCTAAAATCCTTTATTGGGGTAGGTAGGAGCCACAGTAAAGCTGTGGCACTTTGCTGGGACTGTTAAAAAGTCTGTCGTTTTTTTGATCCGTTTTTTGAACTAAGGGGTTAATCATCCATTTGCAAGTGGGTGCAATGCTCAGTTAGCCTATTACATACACTGTAAAAATGTTGTTTGTGTAACTGCCTTTTTTCACTGTTTTTCAAATTTTGACAAATTTGTTTCCCTTAAAGGCACAGTACCGTTTTTTTATATTGCTTGTTAACTTGATTTAAAGTGTTTTCCAAGCTTGCTAGTCTCATTGCTAGTCTGTATAAATATGTCTGACATAGAGGAAACTCCTTGTTCATTATGTTTAAAGGCCATAGTGGAACCCCCTCTTAGAATGTGTACTCTAAGCAATAAAGATCATATTATATCTTTAAAAAATTTATCACCAGAGGAATCTAGCGAGGGTGAAGTTATGCCGACTAACTCTCCCCACGTGTCAGATTCTTTGACTCCCGCTCAAGGGACTCACGCTGAAATGGCGCCAAGTACATCTAGGGCACCCATAGCGTTTACTTTACAAGACATGGCGGCAGTCATGGATAATACACTGTCAGCAGTATTAGCCAGACTACCTGAACTTAGAGGTAAGCGAGATAGCTCTGGGACTAGACGAAATGCAGAGCATACTGACGCTTTAAGAACCATGTCTGATACTGCCTCACAATATGCTGAAGCTGAAGAAGGAGAACTTCAGTCTGTGGGTGATGTTTCTGATTCAGGGAGAATCCCTGATTCTGATATTTCTACATTTAAATTTAAGCTTGAACACCTCCGCGTATTACTTAAAGAGGTTTTAGCTGCTCTGAATGACTGTGACACAATTGCAGTGCCAGAGAAATTGTGTAGACTGGATAAATACTTTGCAGTGCCGGTGTGTACTGATGTTTTTCCAATACCTAAAACGTTTACAGAAATTATTAATAAGGAATGGGATAGATCAGGTGTGCCGTTCTCTCCCCCTCCTATTTTTAGAAAAATGTTTCCTATAGACGCCACCACACGGGACTTATGGCAGACAGTCCCTAAGGTGGAGGGAGCAGTTTCTACTTTAGCAAAGCGTACTCCTATCCCTGTCGAGGACAGTTGTGCTTTTTCAGATCCAATGGATAAAAAATTAGAAGGTTACCTTAACCCCTTAATGACCACAATATACTATGTATGTCACTGGTCATTAAGGTTTTTTTCAGGACATAATAGCACAAGTCTAGCAAGAAGACGCTATTAATACCCTCCCTCCAGCAGGCTTTGTGGAATAGAGCAGTCTCAACGCTGGTGGCAAGACCGCGCTATAAAATAATCAAGTCCCAAAAAAAGGCCAGTGACATACAGGGTACGTCGCTGGTCCTTAAGGGGTTAAGAAAATATTCTGTCAACAAGGTTTTATCCTACAGCCCCTTGCATGCAATGCTCCTGTCCCTGCTGCTGCAGCGTTCTGGTTTGAGTCTCTGGAAGAGGCCTTACAGGTAGCGACTCCATTGGATGAAATACTTGGCAAACTTAGGGCACTTAAGCTAGCCAATTCTTTTGTCTCTGATGCCATTGTTCATTTGACTAAACTAACGGCTAAGAATTCTGATTTTGCTATACAGGCGCGCAGAGCGCTATGGCTTAAATCATGGTCAGCTGACGTGACTTCAAAATCTAAGCTGTTTAACATTCCCTTCAAGGGGCAGACCTTATTCGGGCCTGGTTTGAAGGAGATTATTGCTGATATCACTGGAGGTAAAGGTCATACCCTTCCTCAGGACAGGTCGAAATCCAGGGCCAAACAGTCTAATTTTCATGCCTTTCGAAAATTCAAGGCAGGTGCAGCATCAACCTCCTCTAATGCACGACAAGAGGGAACTTTTGCTCAGTCCAAAGCGGTCTGGCGGCCAAACCAGACCTGGAACAAAGGTAAGCAGGCTAAAAAAACCTGCTGCTGCCAGCATGAAGGAACGGCCCCCTATCCGGTAACGGATCTAGTGGGGCGCAGACTTTCACTCTTTGCCCAGGCGTGGGCAAGAGATGTTCAGGATCCCTGGGCGTTGGAAATTATATCCCAGGGGTATCTTCTGGACTTCATAGCTTCTCCCCCCATAATGAGATTTCACCTTTCACAATTATCTGCAAACCAGATAAAGAGAGAGGCACTCTTACACTGTGTAAGAGACCTCCTAGTTATGGGAGTGATCCATCCAGTTCCAAAAGAGGAACAGGGACAGGGTTTTTACTCATCTGTTTGTGGTTCCCAAGAAAGAGGGAACATTCAGACCAATTCTGGATCTAAAGATCTTAAACAAATTCCTCAGAGTTCCATCATTCAAGATGGAAACTATTCGTACCATCCTACCTATGATCCAGGAGGGTCAATATATGACTACAGTGGATCTAAAGGATGCTTACCTTCACATTCCGATACACAAAGATCATCATCGGTTTCTCAGGTTTGCCTTTCTAGACAGGCATTACCAGTTTGTAGCTCTTCCCTTTGGATTAGCTACAGCCCCAAGGATCTTCACGAAGGTTCTAGGGTCCCTTCTGGCGGTCCTCAGGGCGCGGGGCATAGCAGTAGCCCCTTATTTAGACGACATCCTGATACAGGCGTCAAGCTTCCAAATTGCCAGGTCTCATACAGACATAGTACTGGCATTTCGCATGGGTGGAAAGTGAACGAGGAAAAGAGTTCTCTATCCCCACTCACAAGAGTTTCCTTTCTAGGGACTCTGATAGATTCTGTAAAAATTAAAATTTACCTGACGGAGTCCAGGTTATCAAAGCTTCTAAATTCCTGCCGTGTTCTTCATTCCATTCCGCGCCTGTCGGCTCAGTGTATGGAAGTAATCGGCTTAATGGTAGCAGCAATGGACATAGTGCCGTTTGCACGCTTACATCTCAGACTGCTGCAACTATGCATGCTCAGTCAGTGGAACGGGGATTACACAGATTTGTCTCCTCAACTGAATCTGGACCAAGTGACCAGGGATTCTCTTCTCTGGTGGCTATCTCGAGTCCATCTGTCCAAAGGTATGACCTTTCGCAGGCCAGATTGGACAATTGTAACAACAGATGCCAGCCTTCTAGGTTGGGGTGCAGTCTGCAACTCCCTGAAGGCTCAGGGATCGTGGACTCGGGAGTCGTCTCTCCTTCCAAAAAATATTCTGGAGTTAAGAGCGATATTCAATACTCTTCAGGCTTGGCCTCAGTTGGCAACTCTGAGGTACATCAGATTTCAGTCGGACAACATCACGACTGTGGCTTACATCAACCATCAAGGGGGAACAAGAAGTTCCCAAGCGATGTTAGAAGTCTCAAAGATAATTCATTGGGCAGAGATGCACTCTTGCCATCTATCAGCTATTCATATCCCAGGTGTAGAGAACTGGGAGGCGGATTTTCTAAGTCGACAGACTTTTCATCCGGGGGAGTGGGAACTCCATCCGGAGGTGTTTGCACAAGTGATTCATCGCTGGGGCAAACCAGAACTGGATCTCATGGCGTCTCGACAGAACGCCAAGCTTCCTTGTTACGGATCCAGGTCCAGGGACCCCAGGGTGACACTGATAGACGCTCTAGCAGCGCCCTGGTCTTTCAATCTGGCTTACGTGTTTCCACCGTTTCCTCTGCTCCCTCGTCTGATTGCCAAGATCAAGCAGTAGAGAGCATCGGTGATTCTAATAGCGCCTGCGTGGCCACGCAGGACCTGGTATGCAGATCTAGTGGGCATGTCATCATTGCCACCATGGACTCTGCCTCTGAGACAGGACCTTCTACTTCAGGGTCCTTTCCTCCATCCAAATCTAATTTCTCTGAGACTGACTGCATGGAGATTGAACGCTTGATTTTATCAAAGCGTGGCTTCTCCGAGTCAGTCATTGATACCTTAATACAGGCACGAAAGCCTGTCACTAGGAGAATTTACCATAAGACATGGCGTAAATATCTTTATTGGTGCGAATCCAAGGGTTACTCATGGAGTAAGGTCAGGATTCCCAGGATATTATCTTTTCTCCAAGAAGGCTTGGAAAAGGGTTTGTCAGCTAGTTCCTTAAAGGGACAGATTTCTGCTCTGTCTATTCTTTTGCACAAGCGTCGGGCAGATGTTCCAGACGTTCAGGCATTTTGTCAGGCTTTAGTCAGAATCAAGCCTGTGTTCAAACCTGTTGCTCCACCATGGAGCTTAAATTTGGTTCTTAAGGTTCTTCAAGAAGTTCCGTTTGAACTTCTTCATTCCATAGATATAAAGCTTTTATCTTGGAAAGTCCTTTTTTTGGTAGCTATTTCCTCGGCTCGTAGAGTGTCTGAGCTATCTGCCTTACAATGTGATTCTCCTTATCTGATCTTTCATTCTGATAAGGTAGTGCTACGTACCAAGCCTGGGTTTTTAACTAAGGTGGTATCTAACAAGAATATCAATCAAGAGATTGTTGTTCCATCCTTGTGTCCCAATCCTTCTTCAAAGAAGGAACGTCTATTACACAATCTGGACGTGGTTCGTGCGTTAAAGTTTTACTTACAAGCTACTAAAGATTTTCGACAAACATCTGCTTTGTTTGTTGTTTACTCTGGACAGAGGAGAGGTCAAAAGGCTTCGGCAACCTCTCTTTCTTTTTGGCTAAGAAGCATAATACGCTTAGCCTATGAGACTGCTGGCCAGCAGCCCCCTGAAAGGATTACAGCTCATTCTACTAGAGCTGTGGCTTCCACTTGGGCCTTCAAAAATGAGGCTTCTGTTGAACAGATTTGCAAGGCTGCGACTTGGTCTTCGCTTCATACTTTTTCAAAATTCTACAAATTTGATACTTTTGCTTCTTCGGAGGCTATTTTTGGGAGAAAGGTTTTACAGGCAGTGGTACCTTCCGTTTAAGTACCTGCCTTGTCCCTCCCTTCATCCGTGTACTTTAGCTTTGGTATTGGTATCCCATAAGTAATGGATGATCCGTGGACTGGATACACCTTACTAGAGAAAACACAATTTATGCTTACCTGATAAATTTATTTCTCTAGTGGTGTATCTAGTCCACGGCCCGCCATGTTATTTTTAAATTTAAACTACAGTCACCACTGCACCCTATGGTTTCTCCTTTCTCTGCTTGTTTTCGGTCGAATGACTGGATATGGTAGTGAGGGGAGGAGCTATATAACAGCTTTGCTGTGGGTCCTCTTGCAACTTCCTGTTGGGAGTGAGAATATCCCATAAGTAATGGATGATCCGTGGACTGGATACACCACTAGAGAAATAAATTTATCAGGTAAGCCTAAATTGCGCATTAGTTTTTGCATTTTGAGACATCCAGCTTCCCTGAATTAGTCCCCTGAACATTTAGAACCTCTCTAAAGGGTTTTTGTGCCTTCCAAAGTCGTCGTATGGGCAGGTAGGGCCACAGTAGAGCTGTGGCAGTTTGGTGTGACTGTTTAAAAACGTTTATATCGTTTTTTTTTATCCGGTTTTGAAACTAAGGGGTTATTCATCCATTTGCAAGTGGGTGCAATGCTCTTTTAGCCTATTATACACACTGTAAAAATTTTGTAAGATTTACTGCTTTTTTCACTGTTTTGCAGTTTCTGTGATTGTTTTTTTCTCTTAAAGGCACAGTACCGTTTTTATTTTTTGCTTGTTCAGTTATTAAAGTGTTTTCCAAGCTTGCTGGTCTCATTACTAGTCTGTTTAAACATGTCTGACATAGAGGAAACTCATTGTTCATTATGTTTAGAAGCCATTGTGGAACCCCCTCTTAGAATGTATACCAAATGTACTGATTTTACTATAGATTACAAAGACCATATTCTGGCTTTAAAAAATTTATCGGCCAGAAGAAATTGACAAGGAGGGAGTTATGCTGTCTAACTCTCCCCACGTGTCAGATCCTATAAATCCCGCTCAGGGGACGCCTAGTACATCTAGCGCGCCCATTGCGTATACCTTGCAAGACATGGCGGCAGTTATGAATCATACCCTTACAGAGGTATTATCTAAATTGCCAGGATTGCAAGGAAAGCGAGACAGCTCTGGGACTAGAATAAATACAGAGCTCTCTGACGCTTTAGTAGCTATGTCTGATACCCCCTCACATTATACTGAAACTGAAGCAGGGGAGCTTCAATCTGTGGGTGAATTTTCTGATTCAGGGAAGATACTTCAATCTGATTCTGATATGTCTACATTTAAATGTAAGCTTGAACACCTCCGCGTATTGCTCAGGGAGGTTTTAGCAATTCTGGACGACTGTGACACTATTGTAGTCCCAGAGAAATTATGGATATTGGATAAATACTATGCAGTACCTACTTACACTGATGTTTTTCCTATCCCTAAAAGGTTTTCTGAAATTATTACTAAGGAATGGGATAGACCAGGTGTACCGTTCTCTCCACCTCCCTGTTTTTAAAAAGATGTTTCCTATAGACTCCGCTACACGGGACTTATGGCAGACAGTCCCTAAGGTGGAGGGAGCAGTTTCTACTCTAGCTAAGCATACCACTATCCCTGTTGAGGACAGTTGTGCTTTTCTAGATCCAATGGATAAAAAATTAGAGGGTTACCTTAAGAAAATTTTTATTCAACAAGGTTTTATTCTCCAGCCTCTTGCATGCATTGCCCCAGTCACTGCTGCTGCGGCTTTCTGGTTTGAGTCCCTAGAGGAGGTTGAAACCCCGTTGGAAGATATTATTGACAGGCTTAGGGCCCTTAAGCTAGCCAATTCATTTGTTTCTGATGCCGTTGTTCCTTTAACCAAGCTAACGGCTAAAAATTCAGGTTTTGCTATTCAGGCGCGCAGGGCGCTATGGCTTAAATCCTGGTCAGCTGACGTGACTTCAAAGTCTAAACTTCTCAACATTCCCTTCAAAGGACAGACCCTATTCGGGCCTGGACTGAAGGAGATCATTTCTGACATCACTGGAGGAAAAGGTCACGCCCTTCCTCAAGACAGGTCCAACAAATTAAGGACCAAACAGTCTAGTTTTCAGCCCTTTCAAAACTTAAAGAGTGGCGCAGCTTCAACTTACTCTAACACAAAACAAGAGGGAACTTTTGCCCAGTCTAAGCCGGTCTGGAGACCTAGCCAGGCTTGGAACAAGGGGAAACAGGCCAAAAAGCATGCTGCTGCCTCTAAGACAGCATGAAGGAGCAGCCCCCGATCCGGAAACGGATCTAGTTGGGGGCAGACTCTCTCTCTTCGCCCAGGCTTGGGCAAGAGATGTCCAGGATCCCTGGGCATTGGAAATTGTGTCCAAGGGTTATCTTCTGGAATTCAAAACCTCTCCCCCAAAAGGGAGATTTCATCTCTCACTTTTATCTGCAAACCAGATAAAAAGAGAGGCATTCTTACATTGTGTTCAAGACCTTCTAATTATGGGAGTGATCCACCCAGTTCCGCAGGAGGAACAGGGTCAGGGCTTCTATTCAAATCTGTTTGTAGTTCCCAAGAAAGAGGGAACATTAAGACCAATCTTAGATGTCAAGATCTTAAACAAATTTCTCAGAGTTCCATCTTTCTATGATCCAGGAGGGTCAATATATGACTACCGTAGACCTAAAGGATGCTTATCTTCACATCCCGATACACAAAGATCATCATCGTTTTCTCAGGTTTGCCTTTCTAGACAGGCACTACCAGTTTGTGGCTCTTCCCTTCGGGTTGGCCACGGCACCAAGAATTTTTACAAAGGTTCTAGGGTCCCTTCTAGCGGTCCTAAGGCCGCGGGGTATAGCAGTAGCCCCTTACTTAGACGACATTCTGATACAGGCGTCGACTTTTCAAGTTGCCAGGTCCCACACGGACATTGTTCTTGCATTTCTGAGGTCCCATGGGTGGAAGGTGAACGAAGAAAAGAGCTCTCTATCACCTCTAACAAAAGTTTCATTCCTAGGGACTCTGATAGATTAGGTAGAAATGAAGATTTACCTAACGAAGGCCAGATTGTCAAAACTAGACTCTTGCCGTGTTCTTTATTCCACTTCTCCTCCTTCAGTGGCTCAGTGTATGGAAATAATCGGTTTAATGGTAGCAGAAATGGACATAGTACCATTTGCCCGCCTACATCTCAGACCACTGAAACTTTGCATGCTCAGTCAGTGGAATGGGGATTACACAGATTTGTCCCCTCTACTAAATCTGGATCAAGAAACCAGGGATTCTCTTCTCTGATGGCTATCTCAGGTCCATCTGTCCAAGGGGATGAGCTTCCACAGGCCAGATTGGACTATAGTAACGACAGATGCCAGCCTTCTGGGCTGGGGTGCAGTCTGGAACTCCCTGAAGGCTCAGGGCTCGTGGACTCAGGAGAAGACTCTCCTTCCAATAAACATTCTGGAATTAAGAGCGATATTCAATGCTCTTCAGGCTTGGCCTCAGCTAGCTGCGGTCAGGTTCATCAGATTTCAGTCGGACAACATCACGACTGTACCCTATATCAACCATCAGGGGGGAACAAGGAGCCCCCTGGCAATGTTGGAGGTTTCAAAGATAATTCTATGGGCAGAGGTTCACTCTTGCCATCTCTCAGCTATCCATATCCCAGGAGTAGAGAACTGGGAGGCGGATTTTCTAAGTCGGCAGACTTTTCATCCGGGGGAGTGGGAGCTCCATCCGGAGGTATTTGCCCAGCTGATTCAACTATGGGGCAAACCAGAACTGGATCTCACGGCGTCTTGTCAGAACGCCAAACTTCCTTGTTACGGGTCCAGGTCAAGGGATCCCCAGGCAGCGCTGGTAGATGCTCTAGCAGCGCCCTCGTCCTTCAGCCTGGCTTATGTGTTTCCACCGTTTCCTCTGCTCTCTCGGCTGATTGCCAAGATCAAGCAGGAGAGAGCTTCGGTGATTTTGATAGCTCCTACGTGGCCACGCAGGACTTGGTACGCAGATCTGGTGGACATGTCATCCTTTCCACCATGGACTCTGCCACTGAGGCAGGACCTTCTACTTCAAGGTCCCTTCAAGCATCCAAATCTAATTTCTCTGCGTCTGACTGCTTGGAGATTGAACGCTTGATTTTATCAAAGCGTGGTTTTTCCGAGTCGGTCATTGATACCTTAATTCAGGCTCGAAAGCCTGTCACCAGGAAAATCTATCATAAGATATGGTGTAAATATCTTCATTGGTGTGAATCCAAGGGTTACTAATGGAGTAAAGTCAGGATCCCCAGGATATTGTCTTTTCTCCAAGAAGGATTGGAGAAGGGATTGTCAGCTAGTTCCTTAAAGGGACAGATTTCTGCTCTGTCTATTCTTTTGCACAAGCGTCTGGCGGATGTTCCAGACGTTCAGGCGTTTTGTCAGGCTTTAGTTAGAATCAAGCCTGTGTTTAAACCTGTTGCTCCGCCATGGAGTTTAAATTTAGTTCTTCAAGGGGTTCCGTTTGAACCTCTGCATTCCATAGATATCAAGCTTTTATCTTGGAAAGTCCTGTTCTTGGTAGCTATCTCTTCGGCTCGAAGAGTTTCAGAGTTATCTGCCTTGCAGTGTGATTCCCCTTATCTGATCTGCCATGCAGATAAGGTAGTTTTGCGTACCAAACCTGGGTTTCTTCCTAAGGTGGTATCTAATAAGAATATCAATCAGGAGATTGTTGTTCCGTCACTGTGTCCTAATCCTTCTTCAAAGAAGGAACGTCTATTACACAATCTTGATGTGGTTCGTGCTTTAAAGTTTTATTTACAAGCTACTAAAGATTTTCGTCAAACATCTGCATTGTTTGTTGTCTACTCTGGACAGAGAAAAGGCTTCGGCAACTTCTCTTTCCTTTTGGTTAAGAAGTATAATCCGCTTATCTTATGAGACTGCTATCCAGCAGCCCCCTGTAAGAATTACAGCTCATTCCACTAGAGCAGTGGCTTCCACATGGGCTTTTAAAAATGAGGCCTCTGTTGAACATATTTGTAAGGCGGCGACTTGGTCTTCGCTTCATACTTTTTCTAAATTCTATAAATTTGATACTTTTGCTTCTTCAGAGGCTATTTTTGGGAGAAAGGTCTTAAAGGCAGTGGTGCCTTCCGTTTATGCGCCTGCCTTGTCCCTCCCTTCATCCGTGTCCTATAGCTTTGGTATTGGTATCCCACAAGTAATGGATGAATCCGTGGACTGGATACACCTTACAAGAGAAAACAAAATTTATGCTTACCTGATATATTTTTCTCTTTTGGTGTATCCAGTCCACGGCCCACCCTGTCATTTTAAGGCAGGTGTTTTTTCATTTTTAAACTACAGTCACCACTGCACCCTATAGTTTCTCCTTTCTCTTGCTTGTCTTCTGTCGAATGACTGGGAGGTGGCAGTTAGGGGAGGAGCTATATAGACAGCTTTGCTGTGGGTGATCCTCTTGCAGCTTCCTGTTGGGAAGGAGAAGATCCCTCAAGTAATGGATGAATCCGTGGACTGGATACACCACAAGAGAAATAAATTTATCAGGTAAGCATAAATTTTGTTTTTTATAGCAATAATGCATACCGGGAAACCCCATTTATATTGGATTTTATGTGCTTGGAGCTCCGTGATAATATATATAAGATCTCTTCTTTTTTGCAGAGTGATCTGACTCAAGTCTGAGAAAATGTGTAAGGAGACACCTGCATGTGTCACATTCTTGATACGTCTTGCTTTTTGAGATAGTTCATCTTTGTCCTTGTAACTGAGGAATTTGACAATAATATCTCTCTGTGGGGCTTTAGGTGAGGGCCTTGATCTTATAGCCCTATGTGCTATCACTATTGGGACGTCTGCAGAACTTGGCGTACCTTTCAATGTACGAAACAGGGATTTCAGGTACCCTTCTAGTGAGGTATTTGTGACAGTCTCTGGTACTCCCCTTATCCGCATGTTGTTCCTCTTTCCTCTGTTATCCAGGTCCTCTATCCTGGACAACAAAAACTGGATATTCTCTTCATGGTCTTGGATGTACTGTGAGTTGGTTTTTACTTTGCTTTGAAGGGTCTCTTGTTTGTTTTCAAGTATTTGAACTTTTTGGTTTACATGGTTCTCATTTCAGATAAAACGTTATTAATATCTTCCTCCGAAGATATAGTGTTGAGGTCTTCTCTGGTTAGGAACTTTTGTTGTTTGTGGTTCCGATGTGCAAACCTGAGCAGTTGTAGTTTGGGTGCAGGGAGAAGGTCCAGGGTCCACTATTTCTTCACTGAGTGTTGTCACTTTAAGGTAGTTAGGTTGGTATTTCTGGTGATTTTATCCATCTTGGCATTTTTTCTATTGGACCTGTCTCATATGCCCCGGATAATAGATAAATCGGTTCAGTGATGTGTCCTGTTAGCGGACAGTATCGTTCCAGATCTCTTAGTGTGTTGTGTGTGTGTGTGCAGTCAGAAATTAGTTTTTTCTCCTGCGAATAAGAACTGCACCCCAAGACACTCATAATTCTTATACCAGTTATGATGTTAGTACTTAGTAGGGCCAAGGTGTGTTCTCTTTCAGCGTGCTGCAATGTGTATTGTATTTTGAACTTTGCCTGTACGTAGTACACAAATTATGTTTTTTAGGCCCTTATATTTTTATTCTTGACTTCTCTGTCTAAGGCCAAAGCTTCCAATATCTTATGCCACCTTAGTGAAATTAGGATCCCTTATTGTTAGTGTGCTTTTTTTAACCTGCAATGGTGGGTTTCAAGTAGGAATCCGGCAACCAGTGACATGAGTGAGCTTCCTTGTCTGACCTTATCTGGTGATGCGGCTGTGTCGTGCTGTATTGCGGGTTTGTGTTAAGTTACTCCTTTTCCGGTAGTTTGTGGTGCTGATGTGTCACCCAAGGCTGCAGTTAATATTGCGGCTCCTTTTCTCCTCCTTAGTCCGCCTGTGTGGTGTTTACATGGTCTACCGGAATCGGCTTGCACGCGATCCATATCAGGCCCAAGCTGTAACTTTGTTAGCCAAGTGATGGCTTCGGTGGTAGTCTCTCTTAGATTGGAGTCCAGAGGTATGGTGGTCTCTGAAGCTCTTCTTCGGTATGGGTTGCCTTCTCTAATACCGCATGGTCTTTTCAGGGCGGTGCATGAGCTGCTCAGTTAAGGCCCAAGTTTTTAGCTTGCCGGGTATGATGCAGATATTAGCTGTGGTCTTGTGTGTTTTTCCTCCTGCTGCTTATGTTTAAAGGGTCATATCCCTCGTTTTTATCCTAATTTTCAGGTATTTAGCCCTATTATTTAATTTTAAGTCGGGTGTAAGGTATGAGAGCCAGGGATTAAGCAGCCATCATCCTGCATGGCCAGGCTCTGCCCCCGATACAGAAGATTTTTTTAATGTTATTGAAGATCTGTAGAGCATCTTGTTGGGATAGATCAATATTTAATTCACTATTTCAGCGTTCTATATAATAAGGGACATGTCCCAGGGGTGATTGTTGTAATAATGAGTAAGTTAACGAACGTGAGTGTTTTAGATTTAGGTTGTAGCTACACACATTTTTTTAAATGTTATGAAGGGTCTAAGGAGAGTTCTTCTGTCTACATGTCTAGTGATGTAAGACAAACATTGGCGATGCAGTAGCCAGTCATGGAAGTAGGGTAGGCCACTATCTATTAGGGTTTTGGTGGTATAATGTTTTTCTTCATTACCTAGCTGACACCCCTATCTAGTACCATTAGTAATTCTGAATGAGTGGGATAGTATGCGGTTAACTCTAATTTGTGCAGATGGTGAGCTATACAAGGCTAGTATTTTTGTGCTAAATTGGTTGCCTACTCCATATTTTTGTAGGATGTCGTTTAGGAATCTCTAACGGACGAGGTAACGTAATCTATTAAGTTGACAGCTCTTACTGTATTGTCTCTTGCCTCCCTATTTACAATGAACCCCAATTGATCATGATGTATTAGCTTTGGTAAAAGGGAATTAATTCTAGAAGCAAGAACTTTCGCGAATATTTTAATGTCATTATTGAGCAATGTGAGAGGTCTATAATTTTCAACTTTATTAGGTGGTTTTCCTGGTTTTAGTAATACCGCTATATGGACTGCTAATGATTCCTCAAAAAAAAGAGGATGACTGAGATGGAGTTAAATAGTTGTTGTAGGTGAGTTGCAAGTATATCTGTGTATTTCTTATAGTAGCCAGTGGTATAGCCGTCTGGACCTGGAGCTTTGTCAGATGGGAGATCTGATATGACTTTTTTGATTTCTTCTGTACTAATTGGTACATTTAACCATTCTCTATCATTATCATCTAGGGAGGGCAGATCAAGTTTGGCGAGAAACTGAGTTATATGTTCCTACGGGGGTTTAGTTAGGTTATATAGTTTTTGATAATAACTCCGGAATGCTTTAGCAATTTGGTCTAATGAGGAGACCTCGTTCCCATTCGATGCGGCTACTTGGAGGATATAAGATTTATGAATTCTACGCTATAATTTTCTAGCAAACAATCTGTTGCATTTGTTATTTCGCTCAAAATGTTTTTGTTTGAGTTTAAAGGCATATTTTTTTTACAATCTTTATCAATTCTTCCATTCAATTTTAATTTACATTTCTCCAACTGTGACTGAAGGGCGGAATTAGATGTATCTAGTTTATTCTTCAATTTTATTTAATACTGTGGAATAATAGATCCTCTGTTGTTTTAATTGGTGGGATTTAACACTTATTAACTCCCCCCTCATAACAGTCTTATGGGCTTCCCATCTCTGCTTAATATTTGGAATAGGGCCAGAGTTTTGTAAAAAGTTATTATGTAAGACTTTTTCTATCAGTTGAACGTATAGAGGGTCTTCTAATAAGCCGCCTTCCAATCTCCAAATTAAGTTAGACCTAGGCATGGTATCCCATGCATTATACAAATGACCATTAAGTGATCTGTCTATGAAGTAGGGCATATTTCTGAGCTTTTGATTAGGAAGAGGCTGCCATGATATGAGGCTAGATTTATTAAAGCTGAGGCATACAGGGGCGCGTATACACGCCCCTGTACGCCTCAGCTCGCCTGTGGCGGGGCGAAAATACCCGCAGGTATACGGCATTGCACATGAGCGCAATATTGCGCTCGCGTGCAATCCCGCCCCCTGCCTGCGCACAGCCAATCATTCGCGGGTAGGAGCTGTCAATCTGCTCGGTCTGACTAGACCGAGGAGATTGAGTTTCGCCACATTAGAGGTGGCGAAGAAGCTATTGGGAAGCAGCGGTCTGGTGACCGCTGCTTGATAGATGACGGCGAGCAAGTTCTTGAGAGAACTTGCTGCCGTATGGGCTTAATAAATCTAGCCCATGGTCTGTTCTTGAGTGTCTGGAGTGTGGGTATGAATAAAATGTGTAATTCTTTTCCTCCATATGTAACACCATCCAGAAATCAGGAATCGCCAATTGCTTAAGACAATTTTTAATCCTATGTATAATTCTATGAGATATTGAAAAAAGTGCCGTTAGTTATCTAACCTTGGGTTCAGGGTGCAGTTCATGTTGCCACACATTATTTATGCGCCCTTGGCAATGTTTAATATTAAATTAGGTTCGTTTTTTTAAAAAGGTATCTTGTGCTACATTAGGAGCATATACATTAACCAATGTAATCTGTCTATTGTAGAGTCTACCAACTTGGATAAGAATTCTTCCCTGTTTATCCTTTATAGAGCTGTTAACATGGAAGGGTATGTTTTGCTTAATCAATATCCCCACCCCATTTTATTTATTTGTGTTAGAGGAATAGTATGTATCACTAAATTTAAATGTCTTCAGTTCTCTCCCCTGTATAAAATAAGTCTCTTGTAAGAAAATAGTCACCTTTTCTCTTGCAAGGTGTATCCAGTCCACGGATTCATCCCTTTACTTGTGGGATATTCTCATTCCCTACAGGAAGTGGCAAAGAGAGCACACAGCAAAGCTGTCCATATAGCTCCCCCTCTAGCTCCACCCACCAGTCATTCTCTTTGCCGGCTCTAAGCACTATGGTCTCTCTACGGGAGGGTAAAGTGAATGTGGTGTTAGAATTGTAGTTTTTATTATCTTCAATCAAACGTTTGTTATTTTAAATGCTACCGGTTTGTACTATTTACTCTCTAGTAGAAAAGTGATGAAGATTTCTGCTGAGAGGAAAATGATTTTAGCATGTTGTAACTAAAATCCACTGCTGTTCCCACACAGGACTGAGGAGTACCAGAAAACTTTAGTTGGGGGGAACGGTTTGCAGGGTAATCTGCAATGAGGTATGTTCAGTCATTTATTTCTAGACAAGTCTGAGATAATGCTAGAAGAGACTGACAATATCCCCATGAGGGGAGGGTAAGCTATGTTCACAGACTTAGTAAGGAATTGAATGCTTACATAACAGGGCTAATTATGCTGGTTGACACTGATTCAGGGCAATTGATTGTTTATTCAAGAAAAATATAGTTTGTAGACACTTTGAAAGTCCTTTTGGGGTTCTTTCTGGGGTTATTACCCACGTGGCTGGTTTTTAGTCACTTAAGAGTGATTTACTAGGCCTCACAACTCCGGAGTAGAGTGGGAGGGGCCTAATTTTGTGCCTCAGATGCGCAGTTAGAATTGCAGAGAAGTTCATGCTGATCCACATGGAGGGTCCTGCTGCTGTTTGAGGGCCTTATAGAAGCTATATTCCCCCAAATCTGATCCCTAAGGGCAGGTAGGGCCACAGCAAGGCTGTGGCAAGGTGCTGTACTATTTTTAACCGGGTGTTGGCTTTAGGCTGCTCAGGTTTGGGCATTAAGGGGTTAATCGTTTTGACACTTGTGGTGCAATCTTATTAAGGCTTTAGGTACATACTGTGAAAATTTCAGGAAAATTGCTGCATTTTTCACTGTTTTGTAAAATTGTGTGCTCTTTTTATTTCTTAAAGGCACAGTAACGATTTTTTCAAATTGTGTTTTTTTATTTGATTAAAGTGATTTCCAAGCCTGCTTGTATATATTACTAGTCTATTAAACATGTCTGACACTAAAGAAAATCCTTGTTCAATGTGTTTAGAAGCCATGGTGGAACCCCCTCTCAGAATGTGTCCCACTTGTACTGATAAGTCTATACACTTTAAAGATCATATTGTTGCACTTAAAAATGTGGCCCAAGATGATTCTCAGACTGAAGGTAACGAGGGTAGCCCGTCTGCCTCTCCCCAAGTGTAACAACCAGTTACGCCCGCGCAAGAGACGCCTAGTACCTCTAGTGCGTCTAACCCTTTTACATTACAAGACTTAGCGGCAGTCATGGATAATTCTCTTACAGCCTTCTTATCTAAACTACCCGTGTTACCCACAAAGCGTGATAGCTCTGTTTTAAGAACAGATTATGAACATTCTGACGCTTTGGTAGCCGTATCCGATATACCCTCACAACGCTCTGAAGTGGGAGCGAGGGATTTGATGTCTGAGGGAGAAGTCTCTGATTCAGGAAGGGTTCCTCCTCAGACAGATTCAGATACATTGGCTTTTAAATTTAAACTAGAACACCTCCGCGTTTTGCTTAGGGAGGTATTAGCTACTCTGGATGACTGCGACCCTTTGGTGATCCCAGAGAAATTGTGTAAAATGGACAAGTACCTAGAGGTCCCGGTTTACACGGATACGTTTCCGGTCCCTAAGAGGATTGCGGATATCGTTACTAGGGAGTGGGATAGACCAGGTGTTCCCTTTGCTCCCCCTCCTGTTTTTAAGAAAATGTTCCCCATACCTGACCCTGTGCAGGACTCGTGGCAGACGGTCCCTAAGGTGGAGGGGGCTATTTCTACACTTGCTAAATGCACAACCATACCAATGGAAGAAAGTTGTGCTTTTAAAGACCCTATGGATAAGAAGTTAGAGGGTTTACTTAAGAAATTTTTTGTTCAACAAGGTTTTCTTCTCCAGCCTATTGCCTGCATTATTCCTGTAACTACTGCAGCTGCTTTCTGGTTTGAGGCGCTGGAAGACTCGCTCCAGACAGAGACCTCATATGAGGAAATTATGGATAGAATTAAGGCTCTTAAGATAGCTAATTCTTTTATCCCTGACGCCGCTTTCCAAATAGCTAAGTTAGCGGCGAAAAATTCAGGTTTCGCCATTTTGGCGCACAGGGCGCTATGGCTAAAGTCCTGGTCGGCCGATGTGTCGTCTAAATCCAAGCTTTTGAACATTCCTTTCAAAGGAAAGACCCTCTTCGGGCCTGAATTGAAAGAGATTATTTCAGCTATCACCGGGGGAAAAGGCCATGCTCTCCCTCAGGACAAGCCCTTTAAAGGGACAGTCTAGGCCAAAATAAACTTTCATGATTCAGATAGAGCATGTAATTTTAAACAATTTTCCAATTTACTTTTATCACCAATTTTGCTTTGTTCTCTTGGTATTCTTAGTTGAAAGCTTAACCTAGGAGGTTCATATACTAATTTCTTAGACCTTGAAGCCCACCTCTTTCAGATTGCATTTTAACAGTTTTTCACCACAAGAGGGTGTTAGTTCACATATTTCATATAGATAACACTGTGCTCGTGCACGAGAAGTTATCTGGGAGCAGGCACTGATTGGCTAGACTGCAAGTCTGTCAAAAGAACTGAAAAAAGGGGCAGTTTGCAGAGGCTTAGAAACAAGATAATCACAGAGGTTTAAAGTATATTATTATAACTGTGTTGGTTATGCAAAACTGGGAAATGGGTAATAAAGGGATTATCTATCTTTTAAAACAATAAAAATTCTGGTGTAGACTGTCCCTTTAAGACAAAGAACAAAGCTAATTTTCGTTCCTTTCGCAATTTCAGGAACGGCCCCGCTTCATCCTCTCCGGCTGCAAAGCAAGAGGGTAACGCTTCACAGCCCAAGGCAACCTGGAAACCTTATCAGGGCTGGAATAAGGGTAACAGGCCAAAAAGCCTGCAGCTGCCACCAAGACAACATGAAGGGGTAGCCCCCGATCCGGGACCGGATCTAGTAGGGGGCAGACTCTCTCTCTTTGCTCAGGCCTGGGCAAGAGATGTACACGATCCTTGGGCGTTAGAGATTGTAGCCCAGGGATACCTTCCAGAATTCATGGACTCTCCTCCAGGGGGAAGGTTCCACATTTCTCGTCTGTCTACACATCAGACAAAGAAAGAGGCGTTTTTACGCTGTGTAGAAGATCTACTTACAATGGGAGTGATCCACCCAGTTCCAATTACAGAACAAGGACTGGGCTTTTACTCAAACCTGTTTGTGGTTCCCAGAAAAGAAGGAACTTTCAGACCAATCTTGGATCTCAAAATTCTAAACAAATTCCTCAGAGTCCCATCATTCAAGATGGAGACCATTCGGACAATCTTACCAATGATCCAGGAGGGTCAATATATGACTACCGTGGATCTAAAGATGCGTATCTGCATATTCCTATCCACAAAGATCATCACCAGTTTCACAGGTTCGCCTTTCTGGACAAGCATTATCAGTTTGTGGCTCTTCCTTTCGGTTTTGGCCACTGCTCCCAGAATTTTGACAAAGGTGCTAGGGTCCCTCCTGGCGGTTCTAAGACCGCGGGGCATAGCAGTGGTGCCTTACTTAGACGACATCTTAATTCAGGCGTCGACTTTCCAAAGAACCAAGTCTCACACGGAGATCGTATTGGCCTTTCTGAGGTCTCATGGGTGGAAGGTGAACGTAAAAAAGAGTTCTCTCTCCCCCCTCACAAGAGTTCCATTCCTAGGAACCCTGATAGACTTGGTAGAAATGAAAATATTTCTGACGGAGGTCAGAAAGTTAAAACTGTTAACTACTTGCCGAGCTCTTCATTCCATTCCTCGGCCATCTGTAGCTCAGTGCATGGAGACAATCGGACTAATGGTAGCGGCAATGGACATAGTCCCTTTTGCTCGGATACACCTCAGACCACTGCAACTATGCATGCTCAAACAGTGGAATGGGGATTATGCAGATTTGTCTCCTCAAATTCAGTTGGACCAGGAGACCAGAGATTCTCTTCTCTGGTGGTTGTCTCAGGATCACCTGTCTCAGGGAATATGTTTCCGCAGACCAGAGTGGATCATTGTAACGACCGACGCCAGTCTGTTAGGCTGGGGTGCGGTCTGGGACTCACTGAAAGCTCAGGGCTTATGGTCTCGGGAATAAACTCTTCTCCCGATAAACATTCTGGAACTGAGGGCGATATTCAACGCTCTTCAGGCATGGCCTCAACTAGCTGCGGCCAAATTCATCAGATTTCAGTTGGACAACATCACGACTGTAGCTTACGTCAATCATCAGGGGGGAACAAAGAGTTCCCTAGCAATGACGGAAGTAACCAAAATAATTGGGTGGGCGGAGGATCACTCCTGCCATCTCTCAGCAATTCACATCCCAGGAGTAGACAACTGGGAGGCGGATTTTCGAAGTCGTCAGACTTTTCACCCGGGGGAGTGGGAACTCCACCCAGAGGCATTTGCCCAGCTGACTCAGCTTTGGGGCACTCCAGAGTTGGGTCTGATGGCGTCCCGTCAGAACACCAAACTTCCTCTCTACGGGTCCAGGTCCCGGGATCCCAAGGCAGTATTGATAGATGCTCTAGCAGCGCCTTGTTCCTTCAATCTGGCTTATGTTTTTCCACCGTTTCCTCTCCTCCCGCGTCTGGTTGCCAGAATCAAGCAGGAGAAGGCTTCGGTGATTCTGATAGCGACTGCGTGGCCACGCAGGACTTGGTATGCAGACCTAGTGGACATGTCATCTGTTCCACCATGGACATTGCCAATGAGGCAGGATCTTCTGATACAGGGTCCGTTCAAGCATCCAAATTTAGTTTCTCTACGTCTGACTGCTTGGAGATTGAACGCTTAATTCTATCAAAGCGTGGGTTCTCTGAGTCAGTTATAGATACTCTGATTCAGGCTAGAAAGCCTGTCACCAGGAAAATCTACCATAAGATATGGCGGAAATATCTTTGTTGGTGTAAATCCAAGGGTTACTCATGGAGTAAGATTAGGATTCCCAGGATATTGTCTTTTCTCCAAGAAGGATTGGAGAAAGGATTGTCAGCTATTTCCTTAAAAGGACAAATATCTGCTTTGTCTATCCTGTTACACAAGCGTCTGGCAGAGGTACCAGACGTTCAAGCGTTTGCTCAGGCTTTAGTGAGAATCAAGCCTGTCTATAAACCTGTGGAGTTTGAATCTAGTTCTTTCAGTTCTTCAAGGGGTTCTGTTTGAACCTTTACATTCCATAGACATTAAGTTGTTATCTTGGAAAGTTTTGTTTTTGATAGCTATCTCTTCTGCTAGAAGAGTTTCAGAATTATCTTCCTTACAGTGTGATTCACCTTACCTGGTGTTCCACGCAGATAAGGTAGTTTTGCGTACCAAGCCTGGTTTTCTTCCTAAAGTTGTTTCTAACAAGAATATTAACCAGGAAATAGTTGTTCCTTCTCTGTATCCTAATCCATCTTCAAAGAAGGAACGTCTATTACACAATCTTGATGTAGTTCGTGCTTTAAAGTTCTATTTACAAGCAACTAAGGATTTCAGACAAACATCTTCTTTGTTTGCTATCTATTCTGGTAAGAGGAGAGGTCAGAAAGCGACTGCTACCTCTCTTTCCTTTTGGCTGAAAAGCATCATCCGTTTGGCCTATGAGACTGCTGGCCAGCAGCCTCCTGAAAGAATTACTGCTCATTCTATCAGAGCAGTGGCTTCCACATGGGCTTTCAAAAATGAGGCTTCTGTTGAACAGATTTGTAAGGCAGCGACTTGGTCTTCACTGCATACTTTTGCCAAATTTTACAAATTCGATACTTTTGCTTCTTCGGAGGCTATTTTTGGGAGAAAGGTTTTGCAAGCAGTGGTGCCTTCCGTTTAAGGTACCTGTCTTGTTCCCTCCCTTCATCCGTGTCCTAAAGCTTTGGTATTGGTATCCCACAAGTAAAGGATGAATCAGTGGACTGGATACACCTTGCAAGAGAAAACAGAATTTATGCTTACCTGATAAATTACTTTCTCTTGCGGTGTATCCAGTCCACGGTCCACCCTGGCATTTAAGTCAGGTAAAAAATGTTTTGTTTAAACTACAGTCACCACTGCACCCTATGGTTTCTCCTTTTTCTTCCTAACCTTTGGTCGAATGACTGGGGGGTGGAGCTAGAGGGGGAGCTATATGGACAGCTTTGCTGTGTGCTCTCTTTGCCACTTCCTGTAGGGAATGAGAATATCCCACAAGTAAAGGATGAATCCGTGGATTGGATACACCGCAAGAGAAAGTAATTTATCAGGTAAGCATAAATTCTGTTTTTTCCCCCCTTTAAATTCCCTTAGAGCTATGTTTCCTTTGTTTGGACTTTTTAGGCCTTTTGCATTAATTGTAAGAAATGTTATACCTTGCTTAATGTTTGTAGATGTCATCATATCTTAATAAGAAAGAATTGTTTTATAGGAATGACTCTCTTACTGAAATATATTTTTTTGGTAGCTAGGGGATAAGCCCTACTACTCTCTGTGATCACTCGTACTTTGAAATGTTTGTGACATGACATATTTAACTTAACTGTTTGATAAACAATACAGACTTTTAAGAACATATTAGTGAAAAGTACATAAACATAAAAAACTTAAATCTATAATGGAGATAAGAGGGTGTGCTATACATCTACAAAACCTCTATTGGTACATTTCGGCTTAGCCCTATAGGTTACAAAAATAGTTACTGTGTAAAAATATATAATGGTAAGAACAATTAGGGCGTAGTTTTTCCATAGCATTGCAAATTACAGTAGTAAAACTGAAACAGCAGGTTGACCTACATGACGTAGGCTACAAATTTACAACAGTCTCATCTATGTTCTGTATTGGCCATCAATTCAGTGGGTGCGGTAGGTTGCCTTTTCTTCTTTTATTATTCGAAGAGACTACTTGCCAATGTGGTCTCCCAGTATCCAGCCACATCAGTGGTGTCTATTCTTGTGAGTCCTTAAAAGGGACTGTTGGAGTAGGGTGTTGAAAGATGATTCCCAAACCTTTAGAGATGGTGTTTAGGTCCTGTTGATCTTTATAGATGTAGGTAGAGCCATCTTGTGTAATTATGAGGCTAAAGGGAAAGCCCCCTCTGTATTTGATGTTCTAGAGTAGTCTCTAAGAACTCTAGATATAAAAGTAACTTCTCTTCGTTTCTGTATTGTGTTTGGGCTGAGATCCATATGTCCAGATATGATATAGATTTCAATTGTCGTGCCTTAGACCAGATTTCTTCCCTATCTTTATATCTCAGAAATCGCAATATAATATCTTGTGAAGGTGCATTTTCAGGTGGTGGTGGTCTGAGGGCTCGGTGAATTCTATCTATTTCTATCGTTGAGGCTAGTGGGTCCTTTTTAAGGTGTTTAAAGAAGCCCTGAACGTAATCTTCTAGCTCTTGGTGGTTAACCATTTCAGGTATGCCACAGATTCTCAGATTGTTCCTCCTGTTTCTATTGTCTATATCATCTAGCTTGTCTTGGATCTGGAGTTGTGGATATTTGCTTGTGTTATGATAGAATCTGTTATACCATTCAGGGTCTCCTGCGTCTTCCAGGTCTTCGACTCGGTGCCCCACTTCAGTGATTTCTTTTCTAAGGGAGGCCAATTCAGATTTTATAAGGGTCTTCAGCGAGTCAAAATCAGCTTTAGATGGAAGTTTCGCTATGTCTGCTTTTATCTGTGTAGTAAGATCTATTAAGTGTGCTGCTACCGGTGTGGTTTCTTGAGAAATAGCAGATGCTGAGGCACTGTGTCTCTATTGTTGTAGATTCCGATGTGCTGAAAAAAGTGCTCACAGAAACTGGTAATGCCCTCTGTTGTTTGGGCGCTTTATCTGTTTTTGTATTCTTTTTAGACACCATCTTGTTGCAAGATTGTGTTTTCCGAGTTGCACTTTATATATGTTTCTTCTGTTATGTGTGATCAGTCCACGGGTCATCATTACTTCTGGGATATTATCTGCTCCCCTACAGGAAGTGCAAGAGGATTCACCCAGCAGAGTTGCTATATAGCTCCTCCCCTCTACGTCACCTCCAGTCATTCTCTTGCACCCAAAGACTAGATAGGAGGTGTGAGAGGACTATGGTGATTATACTTAGTTTTTAGAACTTCAATCAAAAGTTTGTTATTTTACAATAGCACCGGAGCGTGTTATTACCTCTCTGGCAGAGTTTGAAGAAGAATCTACCAGAGTTTTTTCTTATGATTTTAACCGGAGTAGTTAAGATCATATTGCTGTTTCTCGGCCATCTGAGGGAGGTAAAAACTTCAGATCAGGGGACAGCGGGCAGTTGAATCTGCATTGAGGTATGTAGCAGTTTTTATTTTCTGAATGGAATTGATGAGAAAATCCTGCCATACCGTTATAATGAACATGTATGTATACTCTACATTTTAGTATTCTGGGGATGGTATTTCACCGGAATTACTCTGTAAAAGTACATTAAACCTTTTAATAGGTATTTTTCATGTTAAACGTTTTTGCTGGAATGTAGAATCGTTTGCATTAATGAGGTACTGAGTGAATAAATATTTGGGCATTATTTTTCCACTTGGCAGTTTGCTTGTTTTAATTATGACAGTTTCGTTTCTCTCTCACTGCTGTGTGTGAGAGGGAGGGGCCGTTTTTGGCGCTCTTTGCTACGCATCAAAAATTTCCAGTCAGTTACTCTTGTATTTTCTGCATGATCCGGTTCATCTCTAACAGAACTCAGGGGTCTTCAAACTTCTTTGAAGGGAGGTAGATTCTCTCAGCAGAGCTGTGAGACTTATATAGTGACTGTGATTTAAAACGTTGCTCTGTAATTTTTATGTTTAAAATTTAATTAGTGTTATTTTACTAATGGGAACAAACCTTTGCTAAAAAGTTGTGTTGTATTTAAAGAGTGATGCTATAACTGTTTTTCAGTTCATTATATTCAACTGTCATTTAATCGTTTAGTGCTTCTTGAGGCACAGTACGTTTTTGTTAATTAAGATTGTAACCGAGTTGCATGTTTATTGCTAGTGTGTTAAACATGTCTGATTCAGAGGAAGATACCTGTGTCATTTGTTCCAATGCCAAGGTGGAGCCCAATAGAAATTTATGTACTAACTGTATTGATGCTACTTTAAATAAAAGCCAATCTGTACAAATTGAACAAATTTTACCAAACAGCGAGGGGAGAGTTATGCCGACTAACTCGCCTCACGTGTCAGTACCTGCATCTCCCGCCCGGGAGGTGCGTGATATTATGGCGCCTAGTACATCTGGGCAGCCATTACAGATAACATTACAAGATATGGCTACTGTTATGACTGAAGTTTTGGCTAAATTACCAGAACTAAGAGGCAAGCGTGATCACTCTGGGGTGAGAACAGAGTGCGCTGATAATTCTAGGGCCATGTCTGATACTGCGTCACAGCTTGCAGAGCATGAGGACGGAGAGCTTCATTCTGTAGGTGACGGTTCTGATCCAAGCAGATTGGATTCAGATATTTCAAATTTTAAATTTAAATTGGAAAACCTCCGTGTGTTACTAGGGGAGGTCTTAGCGGCTCTTAACGATTGTAACACTGTTGCAATACCAGAGAAAATGTGTAGGTTGGATAAATACTTTGCGGTACCGGCGAGTACTGACGTTTTTCCTATACCTAAGAGATTAACTGAAATTGTTACTAAGGAGTGGGATAGACCCGGTGTGCCGTTCTCACCCCCTCCAATATTTAGAAAGATGTTTCCAATAGACGCCACCACACGGGACTTATGGCAAATGGTCCCTAAGGTGGAGGGAGCAGTTTCTACTTTAGCTAAGCGCACCACTATCCCGGTGGAGGATAGCTGTGTTTTTTCAGATCCTATGGATAAAAAATTAGAGGGTTACCTTAAGAAAATGTTTGTTCAACAAGGTTTTATATTGCAACCCCTTGCATGCATCGCGCCGATTACGGCTGCGGCAGCATTTTGGATTGAGTCTCTGGAAGAGAACCTTAGTTCAGCTACGCTGGACGACATTACGGACAGGCTTAGAGTCCTTAAACTAGCTAATTCATTCATTTCGGAGGCCGTAGTACATTTAACCAAACTTACGGCTAAGAATTCAGGATTCGCCATTCAGGCACGTAGGGCGCTGTGGCTAAAATCCTGGTCGGCTGATGTAACTTCTAAGTCCAAATTACTTAATATACCTTTCAAGGGGCAAACTTTATTTGGGCCCGGTTTGAAAGAAATTATTGTTGACATTACAGGAGGTAAGGGCCACGCTCTACCTCAAGACAAAGCCAAAGCTAAGGCTAGACAGTCTAATTTTCGTCCCTTTCGGAATTTCAAAACAGGAACAGCATCAACTTCCACTGCACCAAAACAGGAAGGAGCTGTTGCTCGTTACAGACAAGGCTGGAAACCTAACCAGTCCTGGAATAAGGGCAAGCAGGCCAGGAAACCTGCTGCTGCCCCTAAGACAGCATGAACCGAGGGCCCCCGATCCGGGACCGGATCTAGTGGGGGGCAGACTCTCTCTCTTCGCCCAGGCTTGGGCAAGAGATGTCCAGGATCCCTGGGCGCTAGAGATCATATCTCAGGGATACCTTCTAGACTTCAAATTATCTCCCCCAAGAGGGAGATTTCATCTGTCAAGGTTGTCAACAAACCAAATAAAGAAAGACGCGTTTCTACGCTGTGTACAAGATCTATTATTAATGGGAGTGATCCATCCGGTTCCGCGGTCGGAACAAGGACAAGGGTTTTACTCAAACCTGTTTGTGGTTCCCAAAAAAGAGGGAACTTTCAGGCCAATCTTGGATTTAAAGATCCTAAACAAATTCCTAAGAGTTCCATCGTTCAAAATGGAAACTATTCGGACAATCTTACCCATGATCCAAAAGGGTCAGTACATGACCACAGTGGATTTAAAGGATGCTTACCTTCACATACCGATTCACAAAGATCATTACCGGTATCTAAGGTTTGCCTTCTTAAACAGGCATTACCAGTTTGTAGCCCTTCCATTCGGATTGGCTACGGCTCCAAGAATATTCACAAAGGTTCTGGGTGCCCTTCTGGCGGTACTAAGACCGCGAGGAATTTCGGTAGCTCCGTACCTAGACGACATTCTGATACAAGCTTCAAGCTTTCAAACTGCCAAGTCTCATACAGAGTTAGTTCTGGCATTTCTAAGGTCGCATGGATGGAAAGTGAACGAAAAGAAGAGTTCTCTCTTTCCTCTCACAAGAGTTCCATTCTTGGGGACTCTTATAGATTCTGTAGAAATGAAGATTTATCTGACAGAAGACAGATTAACAAAGCTTCTAAATGCATGCCGTGTCCTTCATTCCATTCAACTCCCGTCAGTAGCTCAATGCATGGAGGTGATCGGCTTAATGGTAGCAGCAATGGACATAGTTCCCTTTGCACGCCTACATCTCAGACCGCTGCAATTGTGCATGCTGAGTCAGTGGAATGGGGATTACTCAGATTTGTCCCCCACTCTGAATCTGGATCAAGAGACCAGAAACTCTCTTCTATGGTGGCTTTCTCGGCCACATCTGTCCAGGGGGATGCCATTCAGCAGGCCGGACTGGACAATTGTAACAACAGACGCCAGCCTACTAGGTTGGGGCGCTGTCTGGTATTCTCTGAAGGCTCAGGGACAATGGAGTCAGGAGGAAAGCCTCCTGCCAATAAACATTCTGGAATTGAGAGCAGTTCTCAATGCCCTTCTAGCTTGGCCCCAGTTAAAAACTCGGGGGTTTATCAGGTTTCAGTCGGACAACATCACGACTGTAGCTTACATCAACCATCAGGGAGGGACAAGAAGCTCCCTAGCAATGATGGAAGTATCAAAGATATTTCGCTGGGCAGAGTCTCACTCTTGCCACCTGTCAGCAATCCACATCCCGGGAGTGGAGAACTGGGAGGCGGATTTCTTGAGTCGCCAGACTTTTCATCCGGGGGAGTGGGAACTTCATCCGGAGGTCTTTGCCCAAATACTTCGACGTTGGGGCAAACCAGAGATAGATCTCATGGCGTCTCGCCAGAACGCCAAACTTCCTCGCTACGGATCCAGATCCAGGGATCCGGGAGCGGTTCTGATAGATGCTTTGACAGCACCTTGGAACTTCAGGATGGCTTATGTGTTTCCACCCTTCCCGCTGCTTCCTCGATTGATTGCCAAAATCAAACAGGAGAGAGCATCAGTGATTCTAATAGCACCTGCATGGCCACGCAGGACTTGGTATGCAGATCTAGTGGACATGTCATCCTGTCCGCCTTGGTCTCTACCTCTAAGACAGGACCTTCTGATACAGGGTCCATTCAAACATCAAAATCTAACTTCTCTGAAGCTGACTGCTTGGAAATTGAACGCTTGATTTTATCAAAACGTGGTTTTTCTGAGTCGGTTATTGATACCCTGATACAGGCTAGGAAGCCTGTTACTAGAAAGATTTACCATAAAATATGGCGTAAATACCTATACTGGTGTGAATCCAAAGATTACTCCTGGAGTAAGGTTAGGATTCCTAGGATATTGTCCTTTCTACAAGAAAGTTTAGAAAAGGGTTTATCGGCTAGCTCATTAAAGGGACAGATCTCAGCTCTGTCCATCTTGTTACATAAGCGTCTGTCAGGAAATCCAGACGTCCAGGCATTTTGTCAGGCTTTAGCTAGGATCAAGCCTGTGTTTAAAACTGTTGCTCCGCCATGGAGTTTAAACTTAGTTCTTAACGTTTTACAGGGTGTTCCGTTTGAACCCCTTCATTCCATTGATATAAAATTGTTATCTTGGAAAGTTCTATTTTTAATGGCTATTTCCTCGGCTCGAAGAGTCTCTGAATTATCAGCCTTACATTGTGATTCTCCTTATCTGATCTTTCACTCAGACAAGGTGGTTCTGCGTACTAAACCTGGGTTCTTACCTAAGGTAGTCACTAACAGGAATATCAATCAAGAGATTGTTGTTCCATCCTTGTGTCCAAATCCTTCTTCAAAGAAGGAACGTCTTCTACACAATCTGGATGTAGTTCGTGCCCTCAAGTTCTACTTGCAGGCAACTAAGGATTTTCGACAAACGTCTTCCCTGTTTGTCGTGTACTCTGGTCAGAGGAGAGGTCATAAGGCTTCGGCTACCTCTCTCTCCTTCTGGCTTCGTAGCATAATTCGTTTAGCCTATGAGACTGCTGGACAGCAGCCTCCTGAAAGAATTACAGCTCATTCTACTAGAGCTGTGGCTTCCACTTGGGCCTTTAAGAATGAGGCCTCTGTTGAACAGATTTGCAAGGCTGCAACTTGGTCTTCGCTTCATATTTTTTCCAAATTTTACAAATTTGACACTTTTGCTTCTTCTGAGGCTATTTTTGGGAGAAAGGTTCTTCAGGCAGTGGTTCCTTCTGTATAATGAGCCTGCCTATCCCTCCCGTCATCCGTGTACTTTTGCTTTGGTATTGGTATCCCAGAAGTAATGATGACCCGTGGACTGATCACACATAACAGAAGAAAACATAATTTATGCTTACCTGATAAATTCCTTTCTTCTGTTGTGTGATCAGTCCACGGCCCGCCCTGTTTTTTAAGGCAGGTAAACATTTTTTAAATTATAATCCAGTCACCACTACACCCTTGGCTTCTCCTTTCTCGTTGGTCTTTGGTCGAATGACTGGAGGTGACGTAGAGGGGAGGAGCTATATAGCAACTCTGCTGGGTGAATCCTCTTGCACTTCCTGTAGGGGAGCAGATAATATCCCAGAAGTAATGATGACCCGTGGACTGATCACACAACAGAAGAAAGGAATTTATCAGGTAAGCATAAATTATGTTTTTATATGATATATTAAGTATTGGTGGGCTGATCACCATATATCAGGGGTTAGTGTGGAACACAGCTAGCATTCTGGTATATTGCATACCCATATAACGAACTTCTGGTAACCGCAAATATAAACAATGCAATGCAATAAAGGTTCAGCTTCTGGATGTCACAGTGTAAGGAGCTAAAAAAAGATGCAGGGAATATATCTGTCTGCTAACTTCCTGGAAGCTGACATTTATTGAGGTATGCTGCTATTATGGCTTTGTTATATGATGCGCTTCTTAAGCAGGTTAAAGCGGTTAAGAAACCTAAGCTAGGAACTTAATTAGACATCAGAGCTTCTTATCAGCTCCCTGGGCAGCCTTTATGTGACTACAAATTTTTTTTTCTTTTTGTTGTCCCCCACTGTCTTAATTTTTGTGGCAGAGATTACTCACAGTACTTTTTTGTTTGCTGTTTAAGACCGGTGTTGTATGCAAAAGATATTGCGTTTCCAAAATGGCGCTGGCTTCAGAAAGTTAGTGGCATCTCAGAGCCGTATTTACTGTGTGCGGCACTCGGTCACTTTCTAGGTGTTCCTGAGCTCTTCTGCAGTTGATCTGTGTAAGATCCAGGGCCGTGTGGAGGTTGAGTAGGTTTAGGGTTGAAGTGCTTAGACCGGAGCTCAATCAGTGTGCTGCCATTATCCGGCACAACCAGACTCTGCCCCCTACTGGACTTACTCTTTAACACTTCATTCACATCTTAAAGGGATACTAAACTCAATTTTTTTATTTCATTCAAATAGAGCATGAGATTTTAAGCACCTTTCTAATTTACTCCTATTATCAATTTTTCTTTATTCTCTTGCTATCTTGATTTGAAAAAGCAATACTATAAGCTTTAGAGCCAGACCATTTTTCTCCAACATAGGTGTGTCCGGTCCACGGCGTCATCCTTACTTGTGGGATATTCTCTTCCCCAACAGGAAATGGCAAAGAGCCCAGCAAAGCTGGTCACATGATCCCTCCTAGGCTCCGCCTACCCCAGTCATTCTCTTTGCCGTTGTACAGGCAACATCTCCACGGAGATGGCTTAGAGTTTTTTAGTGTTTAACTGTAGTTTTTATTATTCAATCAAGAGTACCTTACTTGGACGACATTCTGATTCGAGCGTCGTCCCTTCCTCAAGTAAAGGCTCACACGGACATTGTCCTGGCCTTTCTCAGATCTCACGGATGGAAAGTGAACGTGGAAAAGAGTTCTCTATCTCCGTCAACGAGGGTTCCCTTCTTGGGAACTATAATAGACTCCTTAGAAATGAGGATTTTTCTGACAGAAGCCAGAAAAACAAAACTTCTAGACTCTTGTCGGATACTTCATTCCGTTCCTCTTCCTTCCATAGCGCAGTGCATGGAAGTGATAGGTTTGATGGTAGCGGCAATGGACATAGTTCCTTTTGTGCGCATTCATCTAAGACCATTACAAGTAAATCAGAGGACCAGAGACTCATTCCGTTGGTGGCTGTCCCTGGACAACCTGTCACAAGGGATGACCTTCCGCAGACCAGAGTGGGTCATTGTCACGACCGACGCCAGTCTGATGGGCTGGGGCGCGGTCTGGGGATCCCTGAAAGCTCAGGGTCTTTGGTCTCGGGTAGAATCTCTTCTACCGATAAATATTCTGGAACTGAGAGCGATATTCAATGCTCTCAAAGCTTGGCCTCAGCTAGCGAGGGCCAAGTTCATACATCAACCATCAGGGGGGAACAAGGAGTTCCCTAGCGATGGAAGAAGTGACCAAAATCATTCTATGGGCGGAGTCTCACTCCTGCCACCTGTCTGCTATCCACATCCCAGGAGTGGAAAATTGGGAAGCGGATTTTCTGAGTCGTCAGACATTGCATCCGGGGGAGTGGGAACTCCATCCGGAAATCTTTGCCCAAGTCACTCAACCGTGGGGCATTCCAGACATGGATCTGATGGCCTCTCGTCAGAACTTCAGAGTTCCTTACTACGGGTACAGATCCAGGGATCCCAAGGCGGCTCTAGTGGATGCACTAGTAGCACCTTGGACCTTCAAACTAGCTTATGTGTTCCCGCCGTTTCCTCTCATCCCCAGGCTGGTAGCCAGGATCAATCAGGAGAGGGCGTCGGTGATTTTGATAGCTCCTGCGTGGCCACGCAGGACTTGGTATGCAGATCTGGTGAATATGTCATCGGCTCCACCATGGAAGCTACCTTTGAGACGAGACCTTCTTGTTCTAGGTCCGTTCGACCCACTCCAGCTGACTGCTTGGAGATTGAACGCTTGATCTTATCAAAGCGAGGGTTCTCAGATTCTGTTATTAATACTCTTGTTCAGGCCTGAAAGCCTGTAACCAGAAAAATTACCACATAATTTGGTATATCTGTTGGTGTGAATCTGCAGGATTCCCTTGGGACAAGGTTAAGATTCCTAAGAGTCTATCCTTCCTTCGAGAAGGATTGGAAAAAGGATTATCTGCAAGTTCCTTGATGGGACAGATTTCTGCCTTGTCTGTGTTACTTCACAAAAAGCTGGCAGCTGTGCCAGATGTTCTAGCCTTTGTTCAGGCTCTGGTTAGAATCAAGCCTGTTTACAAAATTTTGACTCCTCCTTGGAGTCTCAACCTAGTTCTTTCAGTTCTTCAGGGGGTTCCGTTTGAACCCTTACATTCCGTTGATATTAAGTTATTATCTTGGAAAGTTTTGTTTTTGGTTGCAATTTCTTCTGCTAGAAGAGTTTCAGAATTATCTGCTCTGCAGTGTTCTTCTCCTTATCTGGTGTTCCATGCAGATAAGGTGGTTTTGCGTACTAAACCTGGTTTTCTTCCAAAAGTTGTTTCTAACAAAAACATTAACCAGGAGATAGTTGTGCCTTCTTTGTGTCCTAATCCAGTTTCAAAGAAGGAACGTTTGTTGCACAACTTGGATGTAGTTCGTGCTCTCAAATTTTACTTAGCAGCTACTAAGGATTTCAGACAAACTTTGTCTTTGTTTGTTGTTTATTCTGGTAAACGGAGAGGTCAAAAAGCAACTTCTACCTCTCTCTCCTTCTGGATTAAAAGCATTATCCGATTGGCTTATGAGACTGCCGGACGGCAGCCTCCTGAAAGAATCACAGCTCACTCCACTAGGGCTGTGGCTTCCACATGGGCCTTCAAGAACGAGGCTTCTGTTGATCAGATATGTAAGGCAGCGACTTGGTCTTCACTGCACACTTTTTCTAAATTTTACAAATTTGATACTTTTGCTTCTTCTGAGGCTATTTTTGGGAGAAAGGTTTTGCAAGCCGTGGTGCCTTCCATTTAGGTGACCTGATTTGTTCCCTCCCTTCATCCGTGTCCTAAAGCTTTGGTATTGGTTCCCACAAGTAAGGATGACGCCGTGGACCGGACACACCTATGTTGGAGAAAACAGAATTTATGTTTACCTGATAAATTACTTTCTCCAACGGTGTGTCCGGTCCACGGCCCGCCCTGGTTTTTTTAATCAGGTCTGATAATTTATTTTCTTTAACTACAGTCACCACGGTAACATATGGTTTCTCCTATGCAAATATTCCTCCTTAACGTCGGTCGAATGACTGGGGTAGGCGGAGCCTAGGAGGGATCATGTGACCAGCTTTGCTGGGCTCTTTGCCATTTCCTGTTGGGGAAGAGAATATCCCACAAGTAAGGATGACGCCGTGGACCGGACACACCGTTGGAGAAAGTAATTTATCAGGTAAACATAAATTCTGTTTTTGTTCAGCACATGGTTAGCACTTGCTGATTTGTGGCTAAATATAGCAAACCAATCAGCAGCTCTACCAAGGTGCTGAACTAAAAAATGTGCCGGCTCCTAACCTTTTATTAATGCTTTTTCAAATCAAGATAACATGAGAACAAAGAAAAATTGATAATAGGAGTAAATTAGAAAGTTGCTTAAAATTGCATGCTCTATCTGAATCATGACAGAAAAAAATGAGGGGTTAGTATCCCTTTAAAGGGACACTCAAGTCAAAATTAAACTTTAATGATTCAGATAGAGCAGGCAATTTTAAACAACTTTCCACTTTCCTGCCATTAACATGCACAGTCTTTTTATATCTAAACTTTTTAAATCACTAGCTCCTACTGAGCATGTGGAAGAATTCACAGAATATACCTATATGCATTTGGGATTGGCTGATGGCTGTCACATGATACAACTTTGAAATTTGTCAGAAAAAAATCTACTACTTTATTTGAAGTTCAGACTACATGCTATTGCATTGTATTTTATCATGCATTTATTGATATATGCAAATCTACAGTATTTACTGGTCCTTTAATCCTTATTGAGAGACTCCTAAATAGGTGTTAGATATTTAGATATTCTACTCAATCTGTTGTCTTTTTACTTATGTTTATATTTTCTGATTGTTCTTGTTACTTATTGTGTCTTGAAATTTGTGAATCAGGTGGAAATGGACATTACTCTGAAACCATAAGTACAAACTAGATATAATCGGAGTGGCCGTATAGTTTGCTACGGACATTGTCACTTGCAAGGCATATTAGACTGTTTTTTTATGTGTTTGTTGTATTATTGATGTATTTTGTTTAACCCCTTAACGACCAACGACGTATGGGGTACGTCCTGAAAAAAAATGCAGTTAATGACCAAGGACGTACCCTGTACGTCGTTGGTCTTTGAAAGCAGTGGAAGCGATCCTGATCACTTCCAACTGCTTTCATGTTATAGCAGTGATGCCTCGATATTGAGGCATCCTGCTATAACATTTTTTAGCCGTCCGATGCAGAGAGAGCCACCCTGTGGCCCTCTCTGCATCGGCCATTGATGGCCATGTTCGTTGGTGGGTGGGAGCTTACCCAGGGAGGCGGGTGGGCGGCCATCGGTGGGAAAGGAGGCGGGATCGAGTGCGGGCGCGCGCACGGGTGGGAACCCTACACTATGAAACAATGGTGGTACTCGGTGGGAGCACAAGGTGGTACTCGGTGGGAGTGAGGGTGGGCATTTAAAAAATATTTATCGATCTGGCAGGGGTCGGGGGGTTGGGGGTTGAGGGAGGGCAGCTACACTACAGAAAATAGTATTTTTTTAAAAATAAATAAAAAATAACCATATTTGATTTCAAACTGGGCACTGGCAGACAGCTGCCAGTACCCAATATGGCGCAATAAGGCAGAGAGAGGGGGGGTTAGAGAGCTGTTTGGGGGGGATCAGGGAGGTTGGGGGCTAAGGGAGGATACTACAGAACAGAATTATTATTTAAACCCCCCCCCCCCCAAAAAAAACCCTCTTATTTTAGTACTGGCAGACTTACTGCCAGTACTTAAGATGGCGGGGACAATTGTGGGGTGGGGGAGGGAAGAGAGCTGTTTGGGAGGGATCTGGGGGTGTGATGTGTCATGTGGGAGGTTGATACCTACACTAAAGCTAAAATTAACCCTGCAAGCTCCTTAAAAGCTCCCTAATTAACCCCTTCACTGCTGGGCATTATACACGTATGGTGCGCAGCAGCATTTAGCTGCCTTCTAATTATCAAAAAGCAAAGCCAAAGCCATATATGTCTGCTATTTCTGAACAAAGGGGATCCCAGAGAAGCTTTTACAACCATTTATGCCATAATTGCACAAGCTGTTTGTAAATAATTTTAGTGAGAAACCTAAAATTGGGAAAATTTTCCGTTTTATTTTTATTTGTTCGCATTTGGCGGTGAAATGGTAGCATGAAATATACCAAAATGGGCCTAGATCAATACTTTGGGTTGTCTACTACACTACACTAAAGCTAAAATTAAAACTACAAGCTCCCTACATGCTCCCTAATTAACCCCTTCACTGCTGGGCATAATACACGTGTGGTGCGCAGTGGCATTTAGCGGCCTTCTAAATACCAAAAAGCGATGCCAAAGCCATATATGTCTGCTATTTTTTAACAAAGGGGATCCCAGAGAAACATTTACAACCCAAGAAAAGCAGGGTGAGTAGCACTCTTAATAAGTCAATAAAAGATACAGGTGCATCCTAGAAAAGTGAATATCTAACAACGTAAAAAGGAGAGTAGAAACCTAAAATACAGGTAACTAAAAGTCTAGGCAAAAGTTAGCACAACTGTATGAAATAAATAAGAGACTAGGGCGAATTCTTGAAATACAAATAGATTTAATAAAGTTACACTAAATAAGTGCATACATCCAAACATACAAACACATACATACAGGGATATAAGATGCATAAAAATGTTAGGTTGGCCGTGCAGGGGACTGGTGCACCAGTATACACAAAGTATACACAAATTGGCAAATGTTCATCACTTTGCATGTATAGGTAATATATAATTGTAATCCAAAGTATAGTGCGTGTCCTTAAAGTTGCACGGACCAAGTGGATACAGTCTTACCCCTTCGTGTCTAAATGTACATAGTAGCGTGAGGACATCAGGAGTCAAGGGGAGCTTACCCTCGCCGCGTCTTTTTCACAGGCTTGAGTTTTATCCTTCTATCTGGTACCGCATTGTAGCCGGGCTCCGCTTTGTTTCTGTTTGTCTGGGGCTGCTTCTCACTTCATATGGGTTTCAATAGGTAAACATTGCCACCTCTCTTCCTGACTATGGTGCATTCTGGGGCCCCAATGCGGTACCAGATAGAAGGATAAAACTCAAGCCTGTGAAAAAGACGCGGCGAGGGTAAGCTCCCCTTGACTCCTGATGTCCTCACGCTACTATGTACATTTAGACACGAAGGGGTAAGACTGTATCCACTTGGTCCGTGCAACTTTAAGGACACGCACTATACTTTGGATTACAATTATATATTACCTATACATGCAAAGTGATGAACATTTGCCAATTTGTGTATACTTTGTGTATACTGGTGCACCAGTCCCCTGCACGGCCAACCTAACATTTTTATGCATCTTATATCCCTGTATGTATGTGTTTGTATGTTTGGATGTATGCACTTATTTAGTGTAACTTTATTAAATCTATTTGTATTTCAAGAATTCGCCCTAGTCTCTTATTTATTTCATACAGTTGTGCTAACTTTTGCCTAGACTTTTAGTTACCTGTATTTTAGGTTTCTACTCTCCTTTTTACGTTGTTAGATAAACATTTACAACCATGTATGCCATAATTGCACAAGTTGTTTGTAAATAATTTCAATGAGAAACCTAAAGTTTGTGAAAACATTTGTGAAAAAGTGAACATTTTTTTTTATTTGATCGCATTTTGTAGTGAAATGGTGGCATGAAATATACCAAAATGGGCCTAGATCAATACTTTGGGATGTCTTCTAAAAAAATATATATACATGTCAAGGGATATTCAGGGATTCCAGACAGATATCAGTGTCCCAATGTAACTAGCGCTAATTTTGAAAAAAAGTGGTTTGGAAATAGCAAAGTGCTACTTGTATTTATTGCCCTATAACTTGCAAAAAAAGCAAAGAACATGTTAACATTGGGTATTTCTAAACTCAGGACAAAATTTAGAAACTATTTAGCATGGGTGTTTTTTTGGTGGTTGTAGATGTGTAACAGATTTTTTCCTCATATTTTATAAAAATTTTTTATAGTAAATTATAAGATATGATGAAAATAATGGTATCTTTAGAAAGCCTATTTAATGGCGAGAAAAACGGTATATAATATGCGTGGGTACAGTAATTGAGTATGAGGAAAATTACAGCTAAACACAAACACCGCAGAAATGTAAAAATAGCCTTGGTCCCAAACGGACAGAAAATGGAAAAGTGCTGTGGTCATTAAGGGGTTAAACTGGAGTGCATTAGTTCTAAAGGTTTTCTGTATGAAGAAGCCTTAGAAGGTTAGAACGTTTCTATCTGCTGTATTAACCTTATAGGAAGCTTAAAGCTTTGTGCTTTATGTGCTGAGGAAGGATTTAGAGATTTGTTCTGTTATCCAGAGATTGAGGATAAACCCAGGGACCCTGATTCTTAATTATCTAGGGATATTTGTTCCATAATTGTGACTTCTGCTAATGTTTCAATAGGAACATTAGAGTGGAGCAAACAGGTCACTTGTAGCATTATTAAAGGGACACTTGAGTCAAAATAAACTTTTATGATTCTAATAGAGCCTGCATTGTTTTAGACACTTTCCAATTTACTTCCATTATCAAATTGTGCACAGTCTTTTTATAGTCACACTTTCTGGGGAACAAGATCCTACTGAGCATGTGCACAAACTCACAAGGTGTACGTATACTAGTCTGTGATTGGCTGATGTCTGTCACATGATACAGGGGGCCGGTAAATGAGAGAAAAAAATCAATTTCTCTGAAAAAATCTACTGCTTATTTGAAATTCAGAGCAGGTGTTAAATCATTTTCTTTTTATTATGCACTTGTTAGTGATCCTTTAATGCTCAATGAGTGTCATGTACTGTTCCCAAGACATGTAGACACAGGTCCTCTTTTGCTTCCTATGCTTGTCATAGGGATTCAGATTCTGGGTCCATGGGAGAAGTAATTATTCCTCTCCATTTGATTTTTCTCATTATGAAAAGCTGAGATTTATATGTATTATGTTTAAGCATATGGTTTTGCTTAAAGGGACAGTCTACACCAGAATTTTTGTTTTAAAAGATAGTTAATCCCTTAATTACCCATTCCCTAAATTTGCATAACCAACACAGTTATGTTAATACACTTTTTACCTCTGTGATTACCTTGTATCTAAGCCTCTGCAAACTGCCCCCTTATTTCAACTCTTTTGACAGACTTGCATTTTAGCCAATCAGTGTCGACTCCTAGGTAACTCCACGTGCATGATCACTGTTATCCATATGACACACATGAACTAACACCCTCTAGTGGTGAAAAAATGACAAAATGCATTCATATGAGGCGACCTTCAAGGTCTAAGAAATTAGCATATGAACCTCCTAAGTTTAGCTTTCAACTAAGAATACCAAGAGAAGAAAGCAAAATTGGTGATAAAAGTAAATGGGAAAGTTCTTTAAAATGACATGCCCTATTTGAATCATGAACGTTTATTTTGGACTAGACTGTCCCTTTTAAACGCTACATAAATACTAAGCATGATGTATTGTAAGCAAAGATTAGTCTGGCAACAATTAGCAGACGAATGTTTTACAATTTATATTAAATATTGAAGGAATAAATTCACAATTCTTCATTACCTATAGGCACAGGCCTATTTGGCTTGGAATCAAATAAACTCTTGATTGGAGGAGTCAGTTGTTTCTTCTCCAGATATTCCTCATTCATGTGGCGTTTAAACTTCCTGGCCACCGTGCGTTGTATCTGTGATCTTGATTGTCCTGGTTATGGGGAATGTTTGTAAAACAAATGAGGGGAAATAAGTGGAAACGAAGCTCTGTTTAGGAAACGTTCTCTTTGATTACAGAATTATTGCTTACAATGGTTCAGGGAGGATCTGCACAACATATAACGGAAAACGTATGTACAACTCCCACATGAATTATTAGAGATAACTGCAAAGCTGAAGATAAGTCAGCAGGGTCCCTTTCACTTCCAAAAAAAAAGGTTATGCATTGAATTAACCTGTAAAAGTTCTTTTTATGTAGTTGGGAATTATTAAAGGGGAAATGTACTCTATTTTTGTCTTTCATATGAAAGTGTAGCATTTAAATACTGTATGTAGGAAGTTTTACATGAAAATTAAAGTAATGAAGCTATTCAATTTTAAACCTAGTATCAGTTGTGCTTGTTGAGAATTAGCACCAAGTTCCTATCAACCAATTAGCATTAATAGGTAGTGAATGAACTTTAGTAGTAAGTGCCTATCTGACAATAAGCAATAATTGAAAGTACATAACTAAAACGATTGTATTAATTTTAGTTCTAATTATAAAAAAAAAGAAAAAGTTTTTACTTAACCCCTTAAGGACCGGATGTTTCAGACTAAAACTTTTTTTATTATTATTGTCCTTAGTGTAGGAATGCCCCTGTACCTGCTCCCTCCCCCTTCTGTCTGCCAGTACCCAGTTTTCTATTATTTTTCATTTATTTTCTTTAAAAAATTTTTTTTTTAAAAATCTGTAGTGTAGCTGACCAACTACCTCCCCCTCCCTCATTTACCCCCCTCCCCCTCCAAGATGCTTTCCCTACCCGATTCTAATCCCCACCTCCACTCTAGGATCCCCCTCTACCTGCTTCTCCCTCCTCCACCCTCCCTCCTTCCCCCTCCCTGCTGCTCTGATTTTTTTTTTTCTGTAGTGTAGTGGTCCCACCCATTCCCGCACCACCACTCCCAGATGCAGAGAGGGACACAGTGTATCCCTCTCTGCATCGGTTACTCTGCACGTCTATTTCTGCACTGCCCCACTCGTGGGGCATGCAAAAATAGCGCAATCTTTTTACTTTTAGTGAGATTGCGGCAGAGAGCCCAAAAGGTTAAAGGGACAGTCTAGTCAAAATTAAACTTTCATGATTCAACTAAGGCATGCAATTTTAAACAACTTTCCAATTTCCCTTAATCATCAAATTTGCTTTGTTATCTTGGTATTCTTTGTTGAAAGTTAAACCTAGGTAGGCTCATATGCTCATTTCTAAGCCCATGAAGGCTGCCTCTTATCTCAGTGCATTTTGACAGTTTTTCACAGTTAGGCACTGCTAGTTCATATGTATCATATAGACAACACTGTGCTCACTCCTGTGGACTTATATATCCACAAGAATAATAATCATCAGCACCTTTTAATGAATAAAATGTCCTTTATTGAATACACATGGACGGAAAGTTATGCAACGTTTCGGGAATGCAGTCCCTTAATCATGCATACTGAACAGTGCACCTGTACCTTTTACTTAAAGGTGTGACTAACCAATTACAATACAGCATTTTGAACACATCCTTTCTTTAAGCATTTCATATGCAGGCAGTAATAGCACTGCCATCTAGAGGATATATAACGGACATGGATACAATCATTTTTAGCAAAATCTATCTCTATATAGATACAAGGAGCACACAATTAAGTGTAAATGAACACTCAATGGCATAGAAAAATATTAAAAATATTAAAGTGACAATAGACTAAATACAATGTCATACATATTATAATAAAACCAATATATACACACTGAGATTTGGAGCGACTGTGAGAAGAAACCCATATAATTTTGTACACCTAGAGGAAGACCGATAGATCTAATTCTCTGTTTAATCCATTAGGATACATAGAGTCCAATTTATGGTTCCAGTACGCCTCCTTTTGTTTCAGGAGGCGTTCTCTATCACCTCCTCCTCTAGGTACTGTATATCCATATGATCAATAATTTGCCACCTAATTTGATTAATTTGGTGGCCACATTACAAAAAATGACATGATACAGGGGCTTGGAGGTCACCAATCTTAATGTTAGATTTATGTTGGTTCAATCTCTCCCTCATCTTTTGTGTTGTTTCCCCTATATAAATTTTGGAGCATGGACATTTCATCATATAGAACACGAATAATGAATTATAAGTATAATAAGATTTAAATTTAAATTTGTGACCACTCCTTGGGTGAACAAATTCACCTCTCTTAATAACATAATGACAATTGCTACAGTTTAGGAATGGATAACATCCTTAATTCTTTTCAGTGATGTATCTAGTTTTACTAATACGTTTAGAACCCATGTCTGACTGTACCAAAATATCACTCAAATTCTTAACTCTCCTATGTGCCATGATAGGAGTTTTCTGTAGTATGTCTATACTTTTATTACAAGTTTGAATTACATGCCAATGCCTCCTTATGATGTTAGATATTTTTTCACTATGGTCATTAAATTGTGATATAAAGATAAGTCTACCTTCATCAACTTGTTTATCCTTATTCTTTGCATTGGAATTATTTTTTATTAGCGCTGCGGAATCTGTTGGCGCTCTACAAATAACCGATAATAATAATAATAATTTTAAGGGGTTCTCTTGCAACCAATTCCTCAGGGTATCCTCTTTCAAGGAATTTCTCACCCATTTCCTTAAAGGGACAGTCTAGTCCAAAACAAACTTTCATGATTCAGATAGGGCATGTAATATTAAACAATTTTCCAATTTACTTTTATCACCAATTTTGCTTTGTTCTCTTGGTATTCTTAGTTGAAAGCTTAACCTAGGAGGTTCATATGCTAATTTCTTAGACCTTGAAGGCCGCCTCTTAAGAATGCATTTTAACAGGGTTTTCACCACTAGCGGGTGTTAGTTCATGTGTTTCATATAGATAACACTGTGCTCATGCACGTGAAGTTACTTGGGAGCAGGCACTGATTGGCTAAACTGCAAGTCTTTCAAAATAACTGAAATAAAGGGGCAGTTTGCAGAGGCTTAGATACAAGATAATCACGGAGGTAAAAAATATATAAATATAACTGTGGTGGTTATGCAAAACTGGGGAATGGGTAAAAACATAATTTATGCTTACCTGATAAATTCCTTTCTTCTGTTGTGTGATCAGTCCACGGGTCATCATTACTTCTGGGATATTATCTGCTCCCCTACAGGAAGTGCAAGAGGATTCACCCAGCAGAGTTGCTATATAGCTCCTCCCCTCCACGTCACCTCCAGTCATTCGACCAAAGACCAACGAGAAAGGAGAAACCAAGGGTGTAGTGGTGACTGAATTATAATTTAAAAAATATGTACCTGCCTTAAAAAACAGGGCGGGCCGTGGACTGATCACACAACAGAAGAAAGGAATTTATCAGGTAAGCATAAATTATGTTTTCTTCTGTTATGTGTGATCAGTCCACGGGTCATCATTACTTCTGGGATACCAATACCAAAGCAAAAGTACACGGATGACGGGAGGGATAGGCAGGCTCAGTATACAGAAGGAACCACTGCCTGAAGAACCTTTCTCCCAAAAATAGCCTCCGAAGAAGCAAAAGTGTCAAATTTGTAAAATTTGGAAAAAGTATGAAGCGAAGACCAAGTTGCAGCCTTGCAAATCTGTTCAACAGAGGCCTCATTCTTAAAGGCCCAAGTGGAAGCCACAGCTCTAGTGGAATGAGCTGTAATTCTTTCAGGAGGCTGCTGTCCAGCAGTCTCATAGGCTAAACGTATTATGCTACGAAGCCAAAAAGAGAGAGAGGTAGCAGAAGCTTTTTGACCTCTCCTCTGTCCAGAATAAACGACAAACAGGGAAGAAGTTTGGCGAAAATCTTTAGTTGCCTGCAAATAGAACTTGAGGGCACGAACTACATCCAGATTGTGTAGAAGACGTTCCTTCTTTGAAGAAGGATTTGGACACAAGGATGGAACAACAATCTCTTGATTGATATTCCTGTTAGTGACTACCTTAGGTAAGAACCCAGGTTTAGTACGCAGAACTACCTTGTCTGAGTGAAAGATCAGATAAGGAGAATCACAATGTAGGGCTGATAACTCAGAGACTCTTCGAGCCGAGGAAATAGCCATTAAAAAGAGAACTTTCCAAGATAACAATTTTATATCAATGGAATGAAGGGGTTCAAACGGAACACCCTGTAAAACGTTAAGAACTAAGTTTAAACTCCATGGCGGAGCAACAGCTTTAAACACAGGCTTGATCCTAGCTAAAGCCTGACAAAAGGCCTGGATGTCTGAATTTTCTGACAGACGCCTGTGTAACAAGATGGACAGAGCTGAGATCTGTCCCTTTAATGAGCTAGCCGATAAACCCTTTTCTAAACCTTCTTGTAGAAAAGACAATATCCTAGGAATCCTAACCTTACTCCAGGAGTAATCTTTGGATTCACACCAGTATAGGTATTTACGCCATATTTTATGGTAAATCTTTCTGGTAACAGGCTTCCTAGCCTGTATCAGGGTATCAATAACCGACTCAGAAAAACCACGTTTTGATAAAATCAAGCGTTCAATTTCCAAGCAGTCAGCTTCAGAGAAGTTAGACTTTGATGTTTGAATGGACCCTGAATCAGAAGGTCCTGTCTTAGAGGTAGAGACCAAGGCGGACAGGATGACATGTCCACTAGATCTGCATACCAAGTCCTGCGCGGCCATGCAGGCGCTATTAGAATCACTGATGCTCTCTCCTGTTTGATTTTGGCAATCAATCGAGGAAGCAGTGGGAAGGGTGGAAACACATAAGCCATCCTGAAGTTCCAAGGTGCTGTCAAAGCATCTATCAGAACCGCTCCCGGATCCCTGGATCTGGATCCGTAGCGAGGAAGTTTGGCGTTCTGGCGAGACGCCATGAGATCTATCTCTGGTTTGCCCCAACGTTGAAGTATTTGGGCAAAGACCTCCGGATGAAGTTCCCACTCCCCCGGATGAAGAGTCTGGCGACTCAAGAAATCCGCCTCCCAGTTCTCCACTCCCGGGATGTGGATTGCTGACAGGTGGCAAGAGTGAGACTCTGCCCAGCGAATTATCTTTGATACTTCTATCATTGCTAGGGAGCTTCTTGTCCCTCCTTGATGGTTGATGTAAGCTACAGTCGTGATGTTGTCCGACTGAAACCTGATGAACCCCCGAGTCTTTAACTGGGGCCAAGCTAGAAGGGCATTGAGAACTGCTCTCAATTCCAGAATGTTTATTGGCAGGAGACTTTCCTCCTGACTCCATTGTCCCTGAGCCTTCAGAGAATTCCAGACAGCGCCCCAACCTAGAAGGCTGGCGTCTGTTGTTACAATTGTCCAGTCCGGCCTGCTGAACGGCATCCCCCTGGACAGATGTGGCCGAGAAAGCCACCATAGAAGAGAGTTTCTGGTCTCTTGATCCAGATTCAGAGTGGGGGACAAATCTGAGTAATCCCCATTCCACTGACTCAGCATGCACAATTGCAGCGGTCTGAGATGTAGGCGTGCAAAGGGAACTATGTCCATTGCTGCTACCATTAAGCCGATCACCTCCATGCATTGAGCTACTGACGGGAGTTGAATGGAATGAAGGACACGGCATGCATTTAGAAGCTTTGTTAATCTGTCTTCTGTCAGATAAATCTTCATTTCTACAGAATCTATAAGAGTCCCCAAGAATGGAACTCTTGTGAGAGGAAAGAGAGAACTCTTCTTTTCGTTCACTTTCCATCCATGCGACCTTAGAAATGCCAGAACTAACTCTGTATGAGACTTGGCAGTTTGAAAGCTTGAAGCTTGTATCAGAATGTCGTCTAGGTACGGAGCTACCGAAATTCCTCGCGGTCTTAGTACCGCCAGAAGGGCACCCAGAACCTTTGTAAAGATTCTTGGAGCCGTAGCCAATCCGAATGGAAGGGCTACAAACTGGTAATGCCTGTTTAAGAAGGCAAACCTTAGATACCGGTAATGATCCTTGTGAATCGGTATGTGAAGGTAAGCATCCTTTAAATCCACTGTGGTCATGTACTGACCCTCTTGGATCATGGGTAAGATTGTCCGAATAGTTTCCATTTTGAACGATGGAACTCTTAGGAATTTGTTTAGGATCTTTAAATCCAAGATTGGCCTGAAAGTTCCCTCTTTTTTGGGAACCACAAACAGGTTTGAGTAAAACCCTTGTCCTTGTTCCGACCGCGGAACCGGATGGATCACTCCCATTAATAATAGATCTTGTACACAGCGTAGAAACGCGTCCTTCTTTATTTGGTTTGTTGACAACCTTGACAGATGAAATCTCCCTCTTGGGGGAGAGAATTTGAAGTCTAGAAGGTATCCCTGAGATATGATCTCTAGCGCCCAGGGATCCTGGACATCTCTTGCCCAAGCCTGGGCGAAGAGAGAGAGTCTGCCCCCCACTAGATCCGGTCCCGGATCGGGGGCCCTCGGTTCATGCTGTCTTTGGGGCAGCAGCAGGTTTACTGGTCTGCTTGCCCTTGTTCCAGGACTGGTTAGGCTTCCAGCCTTGTCTGTAACGAGCAACAGCTCCTCCCTGTTTTGGTGCAGTGGAAGTTGGCGCTGCTCCTGCTTTGAAATTCCGAAAGGGACGAAAATTAGACTGTCTAGCCTTAGCTTTGGCTTTGTCTTGAGGTAGAGCGTGGCCCTTACCTCCTGTAATGTCAGCAATAATTTCTTTCAAACCGGGCCCAAATAAAGTTTGCCCCTTGAAAGGTATATTAAGTAATTTGGACTTAGAAGTTACATCAGCCGACCAGGATTTTAGCCACAGCGCCCTGCGTGCCTGAATGGCGAATCCTGAATTCTTAGCCGTAAGTTTGGTTAAATGTACTACGGCCTCCGAAATGAATGAATTAGCTAGTTTAAGGACTTTAAGCCTGTCCGTAATGTCGTCCAGCGTAGCTGAACTAAGGTTCTCTTCCAGAGACTCAATCCAAAATGCTGCCGCAGCCGTGATCGGCGCGATGCATGCAAGGGGTTGTAATATAAAACCTTGTTGAACAAACATTTTCTTAAGGTAACCCTCTAATTTTTTATCCATAGGATCTGAAAAGGCACAGCTATCCTCCACCGGGATAGTGGTACGCTTAGCTAAAGTAGAAACTGCTCCCTCCACCTTAGGGACCGTTTGCCATAAGTCCCGTGTGGTGGCGTCTATTGGAAACATCTTTCTAAATATTGGAGGGGGTGAGAACGGCACACCGGGTCTATCCCACTCCTTAGTAACAATTTCAGTTAATCTCTTAGGTATAGGAAAAACGTCAGTACTCGCCGGTACCGCAAAGTATTTATCCAACCTACACATTTTCTCTGGTATTGCAACAGCGTTACAATCGTTGAGAGCTGCTAAGACCTCCCCTAGTAATACACGGAGGTTTTCCAATTTAAATTTAAAATTTGAAATATCTGAATCCAATCTGTTTGGATCAGAACCGTCACCCACAGAATGAAGCTCTCCGTCCTCATGCTCTGCAAGCTGTGACGCAGTATCAGACATGGCCCTAGAATTATCAGCGCACTCTGTTCTCACCCCAGAGTGATCACGCTTGCCTCTTAGTTCTGGTAATTTAGCCAAAACTTCGGTCATAACAGTAGCCATATCTTGTAATGTTATCTGTAATGGCTGCCCAGATGTACTAGGCGCCATAATATCACGCACCTCCCGGGCGGGAGATGCAGGTACTGACACGTGAGGCGAGTTAGTCGGCATAACTCTCCCCTCGCTATTTGGTGAAATTTGATCAATTTGTACAGATTGGCTTTTATTTAAGGTAGCATCAATACAGTTAGTACATAAATTTCTATTGGGCTCCACCTTGGCATTGGAACAAATGACACAGGTATCTTCCTCTGAATCAGACATGTTTAACACACTGGCAATAAACATGCAACTCGGTTACAATGTTATTTAATAAAACGTACTGTGCCTCAAGAAGCACTAAACGATTAAATGACAGATGAAATAATGAACTGAAAAACAGTTATAGCATCACTCTTAACAAACAACACAACTTTTTAGCAAAGGTTTGTTCCCATTAGTAAAATAACACTAATTAAATTTTAAACATAAAAATTACAGAGCAACGTTTTAAATCACAGTCACTATATAAGTCTCACAGCTCTGCTGAGAGAATCTACTTCCCTTCAAAGAAGTTTGAAGACCCCTGAGTTCTGTTAGAGATGAACCGGATCATGCAGAAAAACTGACTGGAAATTTTTGATGCGTAGCAAAGAGCGCCAAAAACGGCCCCTCCCTCTCACACACAGCAGTGAGAGAGAAACGAAACTGTCATAATTAACACAAGCAAACTGCCAAGTGGAAAAATAATGCCCAAATACTTATTCACTCAGTACCTCATTAATGCAAACGATTCTACATTCCAGCAAAAACGTTTAACATGAAAAATACCTAATAAAAGGTTTAATGTACTTTTACAGAGTAATTCCGGTGAAATACCATCCCCAGAATACTAAAGTGTAGAGTATACATACATGTTCATTATAACGGTATGGCAGGATTTTTTCATCAATTCCATTCAGAAAATAAAAACTGCTACATACCTCAATGCAGATTCAACTGCCCGCTGTCCCCTGATCTGAAGTTTTTACCTCCCTCAGATGGCCGAGAAACAGCAATATGATCTTAACTACTCCGGTTAAAATCATAAGAAAAACTCTGGTAGATTCTTCTTCAAACTCTGCCAGAGGGGTAATAACACGCTCCGGTGCTATTGTAAAATAACAAACTTTTGATTGAAGTTCTAAAAACTAAGTATAATCACCATAGTCCTCTCACACCTCCTATCTAGTCTTTGGGTGCAAGAGAATGACTGGAGGTGACGTAGAGGGGAGGAGCTATATAGCAACTCTGCTGGGTGAATCCTCTTGCACTTCCTGTAGGGGAGCAGATAATATCCCAGAAGTAATGATGACCCGTGGACTGATCACACATAACAGAAGAAAAAGGGATTATATTTTAAAACAATAACAATTCTGGTGTAGACTGTCCCTTTAAGTCTTAAATCTCTCAAGGACTTATCACTGACTTTTCTATAAACCCTCATCAATTGACTCCATGATGAGGAGTCAATTGATGAGGGTTAATAGAATAATTGGTAATAAAGGGATTATCGATCTTATTAAACAATAACAATTCTGGCGTAGACCCTTTAATAAGCTAAAGTAAAGACACCGGCTTGAGCAGGCTATCAATAAGCACAAACCATTGCTATCTACAACATACCATAAAAATAAATGGACATTAAACACGTTCAGAGTATAATGTGAGATGTTTAATTATGTGTAGTAAAAAAAATATGCAGTATAATTTGTTTTGCTCCCTTTTCCTGTGATTAGCCTCTGAAAATAGTGAGCTTTTCTATTTGTATGTGTTTCTATGTAATGGGAGGTACCATGTTGTAACTGGTTATTCTAGATTTATAAGCTTGTGTTTCTTATCTCATATACCCTACTGAAGACAGCAGGGCTGGACATTTCCACTTGTCCTGGACAAGTAAAACAAATAGCATTTCTCCAACATTGGTGTGTCCGGTCCACGGCGTCATCCTTACTTGTGGGATATTCTCTTCCCCAACAGGAAATGGCAAAGAGTCCCAGCAAAGCTGGTCACATGATCCCTCCTAGGCTCCGCCCACCCCAGTCATTCTCTTTGCCATTGCACAGGCAACATCTCCACGGAGATGGTTAAGAGTTTTTTGGTGTTTAAATGTAGTTTTTATTCTTCTATCAAGTGTTTGTTATTTTAAAATAGTGCTGGTATGTACTATTTACTCTGAAACAGAAAAGGATGAAGATTTCTGTTTGTAAGAGGAAGATGATTTTAGCAGACAGTAACTAAAATCGATTGCTGTTTCCACATAGGACTGTTGAGATGAAGTAACTTCAGTTGGGGGAAACAGTTAGCAGACTTTTCTGCTTAAGGTATGACTAGCCATATTTCTAACAAGACTGTGTAATGCTGGAAGGCTGTCATTTCCCCTCATGGGGACCAGTAAGCCATTTTCTTAGTCAAACAAACAGAATAAAGGGCTTATTATGGACTAAAAAACTGGTAGACATTTTTATGGGCTAAATCGATTGCTTTATTTGTGCATATTATTCAGATTTAGGCTAACAATTGGCATTTATAATCTTGGCGAACGCTTATAAAACGGCAGGCACTGTATTGGACACCTTTTTCAGTCAGGGGGCCTTTCTAGTCATAGACTGAGCCTCATTTTCGCGCCATTAATGCACAGTTGTTTTTTGAGAGCAGGGCATGCAGATGCATGTGTGAGGATCTAAGAATCTCTGAAAAAGCTTTTAGAAGGCGTCATTTGGTATCGTATTCCCCTCAGGGCTTGGTTGGGTCTTAGCAAAGACTATATCTGGGACTGTATAGGGGTTAAATTGAAAAACGGCTCCGGTTCCGTTATTTTAAGGGTTAAAGCTCTGAAATTTGGTGTGCAATACTTTTAAGGCTTTAAGAAAAGTTTTTGAAATTTTGGTAATTTTTGAACAATTCCTTCATACTTTTTCACATATTCAGTAATAAAGTGTTTTCTGTTTGAAATTTAAAGTGACAGTAACGGTTTTATTTTAAAACGTTTTTTGTGCTTTGTTGACAAGTTTAAGCCTGTTTAACATGTCTATACCTTCAGATAAGCTATGTTCTATATGTATGAAAGCCAATGTGTCTCCCCATTTAAATTTATGTGATAATTGTGCCATAGCGTCCAAACAAAGTAAGGACAGTACTGCCACAAATAATGATATTGCCCAAGATGATTCCTCAAATGAGGGGAGTAAACATGATACTACATCATCTCCTACTGTGTCTACACCAGTTTTGCCCATGCAGGAGGCCCCTAGTACATCTAGTGCGCCAATACTTATTACCATGCAACAATTAACGGCTGTAATGGATAACTCCATAGCAAATCTTTTATCCAAAATGCCTACTTATCAGAGAAAGCGCGATTGCTCTGTTTTAAACACTGAAGAGCAAGAGGACGCTGATGATAATTGTTCTGTCATACCCTCACACCAATCTGAAGGGGCCATGAGGGAGGTTTTGTCTGAGGGAGAAATTTCAGATTCAGGAAAAATTTCTCATCAAGCTGAACCTGATGTTGTGACATTTAAATTTAAATTAGAACATCTCCGCGCACTGCTTAAGGAGGTGTTAATTCCAGTGAAATTATGCAAGATGGAGGTCATTCCAGAGAAATTATGCAAGATGGACAGGTTCCTAGAGGTTCCGGTGCCCCCCGACGCTTTTCCTATACCCAAGCGGGTGGCGGACATAGTAAATAAAGAGTGGGAAAAGCCCGGCATACCTTTTGTTCCTCCCCCTATATTTAAGAAATTATTTCCTATGGTCGACCCCAGAAAGGACTTATGGCAGACAGTCCCCAAGGTCGAGGGGGCAGTTTCTACTCTAAACAAACGCACTACTATTGCTATCGAAGATAGTTGTGCTTTCAAAGATCCTATGGATAAAAAATTGGAAGGTTTGCTTAAAAAGATTTTTGTACAGCAAGGCTACCTTCTACAACCAATTTCATGCATTGTTCCTGTCACTACGGCAGCGTGGTTCTGGTTCGAGGAACTAGAAAAGTCGCTCAGTAGAGAAACTCCATATGAGGAGGTTATGGACAGAGTTCACGCACTTAAATTGGCTAACTCTTTTATTTTAGATGCCGCTTTGCAATTAGCAAAATTAGCGGCGAAAAATTCAGGGTTTGCTATCGTGGCGCGCAGAGCGCTTTGGCTAAAGTCTTGGTCAGCGGATGTGTCATCCAAGACAAAATTGCTTAACATTCCTTTCAAAGGTAAAACTTTATTTGGACCTGATTTGAAAGAGATTATTTCAGACATCACTAGGGGAAAGGGCCACGCCCTTCCACAGGATAGGTCTTTTAAGGCTAAAAATAAGCCTAATTTTCGTCCCTTTCGCAGAAATGGACCAGCCTCTAATTCTGCATCCTCTAAGCAAGAGGGTAATGCCTCACAACCCAAACCAGCCTGGAAACCAATGCAAGCTGGAACAAGGGTAAGCAGGCCAAGAAGCCTGCCACTGCTAACAAAACAGCATGAAGGAGTAGCCCCCGATCCGGGACCGGATCTGGTGGGGGGCAGACTCTCTCTCTTTGCTCAGGCTTGGGCAAGAGATGTTCAGGATCATTGGGCACTAGAAATAGTTTCTCAAGGTTATCTCCTGGAATTCAAGGAACTACCCCCAAGAGGAAGGTTCCACAAGTCTCACTTATCCTCAAACCAAATAAAGAGACAGGCATTCTTACATTGTGTAGAAGACCTGTTAAAGATGGGAGTAATACACCCAGTTCCAATAAAGGAACAAGGAATGGGATTTTATTCCAATCTGTTCGTAGTTCCCAAAAAAGAGGGAACGTTCAGACCAATTTTGGATTTGAAGATCCTAAACAAATTTCTCAGGGTACCATCGTTCAAAATGGAAACTATTCGAACGATTCTACCCACCATCCAGGAAAGTCAATTTATGACTACCGTGGATCTAAAGGATGCGTACCTACATATTCCTATCCACAAAGAACATCATCAGTTCCTAAGGTTCGCTTTTCTGGACAAACATTACCAGTTTGTGGCTCTTCCATTCGGATTAGCCACTGCTCCAAGGATTTTCACAAAGGTGCTAGGGTCCCTTCTAGCGGTTCTAAGACCAAGGGGCATTGCAGTAGTACCTTACTTGGACGACATTCTAATACAAGCGTCGTCCCTGTCAAGAGCAAAGGCTCATACGGACATCGTTCTAGCCTTTCTCACATCTCACGGATGGAAGGTGAACAAAGAAAAGAGTTCTCTGTCCCCGTCAACAAGAGTTCCCTTCTTGGGAACAATAATAGATTCCTTAGAAATGAGGATTTTTCTGACAGAGGTCAGAAAATCAAAACTTCTAAGCTCTTGTCAAGTGCTTCATTCTGTTCCTCGTCCTTCCATAGCGCAGTGCATGGAAGTAATAGGATTGATGGTTGCAACAATGGACATAGTTCCTTTTGCACGAATTAATCTAAGACCATTACAACTGTGCATGCTAAAACAGTGGAATGGGGATTATACAGACTTGTCTCCAATGATTCAAGTAGATCAAAAGACCAGAGATTCACTCCGTTGGTGGCTGACCCTGGACCATCTGTCCCAGGGAATGAGCTTCCGCAGGCCAGAGTGGGTCATTGTCACGACCGACGCCAGTCTAGTGGGCTGGGGTGCGGTCTGGGAATCCCTGAAAGCTCAGGGTCTATGGTCTCGGGAAGAGTCTCTTCTCCCGATAAACATTCTGGAACTGAGAGCGATATTCAATGCTCTCAGAGCTTGGCCTCAACTAGCAAAGGCCAAATTCATAAGGTTCCAATCAGACAACATGACGACCGTTGCTTATATCAATCATCAAGGGGGAACAAAGAGTTCCCTGGCGATGAAAGAAGTGACCAAAATAATTCAATGGGCGGAGGATCACTCCTGCCACTTGTCTGCGATCCACATCCCAGGAGATGAAAGTTGGGAAGCGGATTTTCTGAGTCGTCAGACATTTCATCCGGGGGAGTGGGAACTCCATCCGGAAATCTTTGCCCAAATAACTCAATTATGGGGCATTCCAGACATGGATCTGATGGCGTCTCGTCTGAACTTCAAGGTTCCTTGCTACGAGTCCAGATCCAGGGATCCCAAGGCGACTCTAGTAGATGCACTAGTAGCACCTTGGACTTTCAACCTAGCTTACGTATTCCCACCGTTTCCTCTCATTTCCAGGCTGGTAGCCAGGATCAATCAGGAGAGGGCCTCGGTGATCTTGATAGCTCCTGCGTGGCCACGCAGGACTTGGTATGCAGACCTGGTGAATATGTCATCGGCTCCTGCATGGAAGCTACCTTTGAGACAGGACCTTCTTGTTCAAGGTCCATTCGAACATCCAAATCTGGTCTCCCTCCAACTGACGGCTTGGAGATTGAACGCTTGATTCTATCAAAGCGTGGGTTTTCAGATTCTGTGATAGATACTCTGGTTCAGGCCAGAAAACCTGTAACTAGAAAAATTTACCATAAAATATGGAAAAAATATATCTGTTGGTGTGAATCCAAAGGATTCCCATGGAATAAGATAAAAATTCCTAAGATTCTCTCCTTTCTACAAGAAGGTTTGGAGAAAGGATTATCTGCAAGTTCTCTAAAGGGACAGATCTCTGCTTTATCTGTCTTACTACACAAAAGACTGGCAGCTGTGCCAGATGTTCAAGCTTTTGTTCAGGCTCTGGTTAGGATCAAGCCTGTTTACAGACCTTTGACTCCTCCCTGGAGTCTAAATCTAGTTCTTTCAGTTCTTCAAGGGGTTCCGTTTGAACCTTTACATTCCATAGATATTAAGTTACTATCTTGGAAAGTTTTGTTTTTTGTTGCAATTTCTTCTGCTAGAAGAGTTTCAGAGTTATCTGCTCTGCAGTGTTCTCCGCCCTATCTGGTTTTCCATGCAGATAAGGTGGTTTTGCGTACTAAGCCTGGTTTTCTTCCTAAAGTTGTTTCTAACAAAAATATTAACCAGGAGATAGTGGTACCTTCTTTGTGTCCGAATCCAGTTTCAAAGAAGGAACGTTTGTTACACAATTTGGACGTTGTCCGTGCTCTAAAGTTCTATTTAGAGGCTACTAAAGATTTCAGACAAACATCTTCCTTGTTTGTTGTTTATTCTGGTAAAAGGAGAGGTCAAAAAGCGACTTCTACCTCTCTTTCCTTTTGGCTTAAAAGTATTATCCGATTGGCTTATGAGACTGCCGGACGGCAACCTCCTGAAAGAATCACAGCTCACTCCACTAGGGCTGTGGCTTCCACATGGGCCTTCAAGAACGAGGCTTCTGTTGACCAGATATGTAAGGCAGCGACTTGGTCTTCACTACACACTTTTGCCAAATTTTACAAATTTGATACTTTTGCTTCTTCGGAGGCTATTTCTCCAACATAGGTGTGTCCGGTCCACGGCGTCATCCTTACTTGTGGGATATTCTCCTCCCCAACAGGAAATGGCAAAGAGCCCAGCAAAGCTGGTCACATGATCCCTCCTAGGCTCCGCCTACCCCAGTCATTCTCTTTGCCGTTGTACAGGCAACATCTCCACGGAGATGGCTTAGAGTTTTTTAGTGTTTAACTGTAGTTTTTATTATTCAATCAAGAGTTTGTTATTTTGAAATAGTGCTGGTATGTACTATTTACTCAGAAACAGAAAAGAGATGAAGATTTCTGTTTGTATGAGGAAAATGATTTTAGCAACCGTAACTAAAATCCATGGCTGTTCCACACAGGACTGTTGAGAGCTACTAACTTCAGTTGGGGGAACAGTATGCAGTCTCTTGCTGCTTGAGGTATGACACATTCTAACAAGACGATGTAATGCTGGAAGCTGTCATTTTCCCTATGGGATCCGGTAAGCCATGTTTATTACGATCATAAATAAGGGCTTCACAAGGGCTTATTAAGACTGTAGACTTTTCTGGGCTAAATCGATTCATTATTAACACATATTTAGCCTTGAGGAATCATTTTATCTGGGTATTTTGATATAAGAATATCGGCAGGCACTGTATTAGACACCTTATTCCTTAGGGGCTTTCCCAAAGCATAAGCAGAGCCTCATTTTCGCGCCGGTGTGGCGCACTTGTTTTTGAGAGGCATGGCATGCAGTCGCATGTGTGTGGAGCTCTGATACTTAGAAAAGACTTTCTGAAGGCGTCATTTGGTATCGTATTCCCCTTTGGGCTTGGTTTAAAACGGCTCCGGTTCCGTTATTTTAAGGGTTAAAGCTTCCAAATTTGGTGTGCAATACTTTTAAGGCTTTAAGACACTGTGGTGAAAATTTGGTGAATTTTGTACAATTCCTTCATGTTTTTTCGCAATTGCAGTAATAAAGTGTGTTCAGTTTAAAATTTAAAGTGACAGTAACGGTTTTATTTTAAAACGTTTTTTGTACTTTGTTATCAAGTTTATGCCTGTTTAACATGTCTGAACTACCAGATAGACTGTGTTCTGAATGTGGGGAAGCCAGAATTCCTATTCATTTAAATAAATGTGATTTATGTGATAATGACAATGATGCCCAAGATGATTCCTCAAGTGAGGGGAGTAAGCATGGTACTGCATCATTCCCTCCTTCGTCTACACGAGTCTTGCCCACTCAGGAGGCCCCTAGTACATCTAGCGCGCCAATACTCCTTACTATGCAACAATTAACGGCTGTAATGGATAATTCTGTCAAAAACATTTTAGCCCAAATGAACACTTGTCAGCGTAAGCGCGGCTGCTCTGTTTTAGATACTGAAGAGCATGGCAACGCTGATACTAATATCTCTGAAGGGCCCCTAACCCAGTCTGATGGGGCCAGGGAGGTTTTGTCTGAGGGAGAAATTACTGATTCAGGGAACATTTCTCAACAGGCTGAACCTGATGTGATCGCATTTAAATTTAAGTTGGAACATCTCCGCATTCTGCTTAAGGAGGTATTATCCACTCTGGATGATTGTGACAAGTTGGTCATCCCAGAGAAGCTATGTAAAATGGACAAGTTCCTAGAGGTGCCGGGGCTCCCAGAAGCTTTTCCTATACCCAAGCGGGTGGCGGACATTGTTAATAAAGAATGGGAAAGGCCCGGTATTCCTTTCGTCCCTCCCCCCATTTTTAAAAAATTGTTTCCTTTGGTCGACCCCAGAAAGGACTTATGGCAGACAGTCCCCAAGGTCGAGGGAGCGGTTTCCACTTTAAACAAACGCACCACTATACCCATAGAGGATAGTTGTGCTTTCAAAGATCCTATGGATAAAAAATTAGAAGGTTTGCTTAAAAAGATGTTTGTTCAGCAGGGTTACCTTCTACAACCAATTGCATGCATTGTCCCTGTCGCTACAGCCGCATGTTTCTGGTTCGATGAGCTGATAAAGGCGGTCGATAGTGATTCTCCTCCTTATGAGGAGATTATGGACAGAATCAATGCTCTCAAATTGGCTAATTCTTTCACCCTAGACGCCACTTTGCAATTGGCTAGGTTAGCGGCTAAGAATTCTGGGTTTGCTATTGTGGCGCGCAGAGCGCTTTGGTTGAAATCTTGGTCGGCTGATGCGTCTTCCAAGAACAAGCTACTTAACATTCCTTTCAAGGGGAAAACGCTGTTTGGCCCTGACTTGAAAGAGATTATCTCTGATATCACTGGGGGTAAGGGCCACGCCCTTCCTCAGGATCGGCCTTTCAAGGCAAAAAATAAACCTAATTTTCGTCCCTTTCGTAGAAACGGAACAGCCCGAGGTGCTACGTCCTCTAAGCAAGAGGGTAATACTTCTCAAGCCAAGCCAGCTTGGAGACCAATGCAAGGCTGGAACAAGGGAAAGCAGGCCAAGAAACCTGCCACTGCTACCAAGACTGCATGAAATGTTGGCCCCCGATCCGGGACCGGATCTGGTGGGGGGCAGACTCTCTCTCTTCGCTCAGGCTTGGGCAAGAGATGTTCTGGATCCTTGGGCGCTAGAAATAGTCTCCCAAGGTTATCTTCTGGAATTCAAGGGACTTCCCCCAAGGGGGAGGTTCCACAGGTCTCAGTTGTCTTCAGACCACATAAAAAGACAGGCATTCTTACATTGTGTAGAAGACCTGTTAAAAATGGGAGTGATTCATCCTGTTCCATTAAGAGAACAAGGGATGGGGTTCTACTCCAATCTGTTCATAGTTCCCAAAAAAGAGGGAACGTTCAGACCAATCTTAGATCTCAAGATCTTAAACAAGTTTCTCAAGGTTCCATCGTTCAAGATGGAAACCATTCGAACTATTATTCCTTCCATCCAGGAAGGTCAATTCATGACCACGGTGGATTTAAAGGATGCGTATCTACATATTCCTATCCACAAGGAACATCATCGGTTCCTGAGGTTCGCATTCCTGGACAAGCATTACCAGTTCGTGGCGCTTCCTTTCGGATTAGCCACTGCTCCAAGGATTTTCACAAAGGTACTAGGGTCCCTTCTAGCTGTGCTAAGACCAAGGGGCATTGCTGTAGTACCTTACCTGGACGACATTCTGATTCAAGCGTCGTCCCTTCCTCAAGCAAAGGCTCACACGGACATCGTCCTGGCCTTTCTCAGATCTCACGGATGGAAAGTGAACGTGGAAAAGAGTTCTCTATCTCCGTCAACAAGGGTTCCCTTCTTGGGAACAATAATAGACTCCTTAGAAATGAGGATATTTCTGACAGAGGCCAGAAAATCAAAGCTTCTAGACTCTTGTCGGATACTTCTTTCCGTTCCTCTTCCTTCCATAGCTCAGTGCATGGAAGTGATCGGGTTGATGGTAGCGGCTATGGACATAGTTCCTTTTGCGCGCATTCATCTAAGACCATTACAACTGTGCATGCTCAGTCAGTGGAATGGGGATTATACAGACTTGTCTCCGAAGATACAAGTAAATCAGAGGACCAGAGACTCACTCCGTTGGTGGCTGTCCCTGGACAACCTGTCACAAGGGATGACATTCCGCAGACCAGAGTGGGTCATTGTCACGACCGACGCCAGTCTGATGGGCTGGGGCGCGGTCTGGGGATCCCTGAAAGCTCAGGGTCTTTGGTCTCGGGAAGAATCTCTTCTTCCGATAAATATTCTGGAACTGAGAGCGATATTCAATGCTCTCAAGGCTTGGCCTCAGCTAGCGAGGGCCAAGTTCATACGGTTTCAATCAGACAACATGACAACTGTTGCGTACATCAACCATCAGGGGGGAACAAGGAGTTCCCTAGCGATGGAAGAAGTGACCAAAATCATTCTATGGGCGGAGTCTCACTCCTGCCACCTGTCCGCTATCCATATCCCAGGAGTGGAAAATTGGGAAGCGGATTTTCTGAGTCGTCAGACATTGCATCCGGGGGAGTGGGAACTCCACCCGGAAATCTTTGCCCAAGTCACTCAGCTGTGGGGCATTCCAGACATGGATCTGATGGCCTCTCGTCAGAACTTCAAAGTTCCTTGCTACGGGTCCAGATCCAGGGATCCCAAGGCGGCTCTAGTGGATGCACTAGTAGCACCTTGGACCTTCAAACTAGCTTATGTGTTCCCGCCGTTCCCTCTCATCCCCAGGCTGGTAGCCAGGATCAATCAGGAGAGGGCGTCGGTGATCTTGATAGCTCCTGCGTGGCCACGCAGGACTTGGTATGCAGATCTGGTGAATATGTCATCGGCTCCACCTTGGAAGCTACCTTTGAGACGAGACCTTCTTGTTCAGGGTCCGTTCGAACATCCGAACCTGGTTTCACTCCAGCTGACTGCTTGGAGATTGAACGCTTGATCTTATCGAAGCGAGGGTTCTCAGATTCTGTTATCGATACTCTTGTTCAGGCCAGAAAGCCTGTAACCAGAAAGATTTACCACAAAATTTGGAAAAAATATATCTGTTGGTGTGAATCTAAAGGATTCCCTTGGGACAAGGTTAAGATTCCTAAGATTCTATCCTTCCTTCAAGAAGGATTGGAAAAAGGATTATCTGCAAGTTCCCTGAAGGGACAGATTTCTGCCTTGTCTGTGTTACTTCACAAAAAGCTGGCAGCTGTGCCAGATGTTCAAGCCTTTGTTCAGGCTCTGGTTAGAATTAAGCCTGTTTACAAACCTTTGACTCCTCCTTGGAGTCTCAATTTAGTTCTTTCAGTTCTTCAGGGGGTTCCGTTTGAACCCTTACATTCCGTTGATATTAAGTTATTATCTTGGAAAGTTTTGTTTTTGGTTGCAATCTCTTCTGCTAGAAGAGTTTCAGAATTATCTGCTCTGCAGTGTTCTCCTCCCTATCTGGTGTTCCATGCAGATAAGGTGGTTTTACGTACTAAACCTGGTTTTCTTCCAAAAGTTGTTTCTAACAAAAACATTAACCAGGAGATTATCGTACCTTCTCTGTGTCCGAAACCAGTTTCAAAGAAGGAACGTTTGTTGCACAATTTGGATGTTGTTCGCGCTCTAAAATTCTATTTAGATGCTACAAAGGAATTTAGACAAACATCTTCCTTGTTTGTTGTTTATTCTGGTAAAAGGAGAGGTCAAAAAGCAACTTCTACCTCTCTCTCTTTTTGGATTAAAAGCATCATCAGATTGGCTTACGAGACTGCCGGACGGCAGCCTCCCGAAAGAATCACAGCTCATTCCACTAGGGCTGTGGCTTCCACATGGGCCTTCAAGAACGAGGCTTCTGTTGATCAGATATGTAGGGCAGCGACTTGGTCTTCACTGCACACTTTTACCAAATTTTACAAGTTTGATACTTTTGCTTCTTCTGAGGCTATTTTTGGGAGAAAGGTTTTGCAAGCCGTGGTGCCTTCCATTTAGGTGACCTGATTTGCTCCCTCCCTTCATCCGTGTCCTAAAGCTTTGGTATTGGTTCCCACAAGTAAGGATGACGCCGTGGACCGGACACACCTATGTTGGAGAAAACAGAATTTATGTTTACCTGATAAATTACTTTCTCCAACGGTGTGTCCGGTCCACGGCCCGCCCTGGTTTTTTTAATCAGGTCTGATAATTTATTTTCTTTAACTACAGTCACCACGGTACCATATGGTTTCTCCTATGCAAATATTCCTCCTTAACGTCGGTCGAATGACTGGGGTAGGCGGAGCCTAGGAGGGATCATGTGACCAGCTTTGCTGGGCTCTTTGCCATTTCCTGTTGGGGAGGAGAATATCCCACAAGTAAGGATGACGCCGTGGACCGGACACACCGTTGGAGAAAGTAATTTATCAGGTAAACATAAATTCTGTTTTTTGGGAGAAAGGTTTTGCAAGCTGTGGTGCCTTCCGTTTAGGTGACCTGATTTGCTCCCTCCCTTCATCCGTGTCCTAAAGCTTTGGTATTGGTTCCCACAAGTAAGGATGACGCCGTGGACCGGACACACCAATGTTGGAGAAAACAGAATTTATGCTTACCTGATAAATTACTTTCTCCAACGGTGTGTCCGGTCCACGGCCCGCCCTGGTTTTTTAATCAGGTCTGATGAATTATTTTCTCTAACTACAGTCACCACGGTACCATATGGTTTCTCCTATATATATTTCCTCCTGTCCGTCGGTCGAATGACTGGGGTGGGCGGAGCCTAGGAGGGATCATGTGACCAGCTTTGCTGGGACTCTTTGCCATTTCCTGTTGGGGAAGAGAATATCCCACAAGTAAGGATGACGCCGTGGACCGGACACACCGTTGGAGAAAGTAATTCATCAGGT